>NW_023596737.1:30529-163961 GCF_011947565.3 Pollicipes pollicipes | reverse complement strand
CAGCCACGACAGCGCAGCCGGCACCGACATACTCGGCGGCGCGGGCTCAGTTTCTCTATCACTGGAAGCGACGGCCGAGCGGGCGAAGAAAAGGACCTGACCCACCCGTCCTGTCGGCCTTCAGGACGGGGAGGCCTTATCATCTTATCCTGTCCTGTCGGTGCCATGGACGGGGAGGCTTATCATCTTATCCTGTCCTGTCGGTGCCATGGACGGGGAGGCTTACCATCCTATCTCATCCTGTTGGCGCCATGGACGGGGACGGCTTACCATCCTATCTCATACTGTCGGCGCCATGGACGGGGACGGCTTATCATCCTATCTCATCCTGTCGGCGCCATGGACGGGGAGGCTTATCATCCTATCTCATCCTGTCGGCGCCATGGACGGGGAGGCTTATCATCCTTATATCATCCTGTCGGTGCCATGACGGGGACGGCTTATCCTATCTCATCCGCTGTCGGCGCCATGGACGGGGAGGCTTATCATCCTATCTCATCCTGTCGGCGCCATGGACGGGGAGGCTTATCATTCTATCTCATCCTGTCGGCGCCATGGACGGGGAGGCTTATCATCCTACGCTATCCTGTCGGCGCCATAGAGGGGGGGGGGGGGGAGCTTACCATCCTATCCCGTTCTGTCAGCGCCAGTGACGGGAGGCGACCGATTCTCATCTTCTGTCCCATCGATGTCAGACGGGGAAGCGCGGGTCCAGCCCTCCTCAGTCACCTGTCCTGCACCTCACCTGTCCTGCCTCCTGTCCTCTGTCAACTGTCGCGCACCGACAGGAGTCAGGAAAACGGCACGGGGGAGCGCGGGTCCAGCCCTCCTGAGTCACCTGTCTCGCACCGACAGGAGTCAGGAAAGCGGCGCATCCAGCTCATCAGATGGTCTCGCCCGGCACATCACATATCGTGCATTTAAGGGGAAAGTTATGATGTAGAGATGCCGGCAGCACCCACGCCAACTTAAATCTAACGTTTGCAGGATGTTTGTCCCAGGAGCTTTACCGCACCATTTTTTGTGTGCTTATTTTCGGGCTCGCACCGCATTGGCTGTACTGAAGGAGCTCGGCCTTTTGACCCAGATGGGATATCGCGTGGCACCGGTTCACGTGCCGTCCTATAGACGGAAGGCGTTGCAGTCGCAGTCCTCATCAGCGTCCGCTAGCCAGCGGGGTGTCACGTTCTACCAAGCAACAGCGCATGACGGTGCCGAAACGGTGCTGTCTTTCCCGTGATGTAGGCGCGTATTGGCCTCGATGCCGATAAGTATGTAAAGCTGCGGAACTGACAGAACATGGGCATGCGTGTCGGTGGCAGCCGCCAATCCTGAATGGTGGGGCAGATTAATGACGTAGGCAACCGCGTTCAAGTGAATGCGCATACCCTACCAGTTGAGTTGTCATAGCACGGACGTCTCGTAGAACATCTGGCGTGCAGTTCGTATAGGTCCTATCGGCACGGCCCGGAGTGAGTTGAAATAATGCAGAGCTATACATGGGCGTATGTGTCAGCTGAAAAGAGAAGTGTACCGCGGGCAGCTGCATTGCATTTCGCACGATACAGCCCTTGATTAATCATGTTGTATTGGCGGCTCAGCATCTCCCGGCCTGACACGAAAAGTGAGATTCTACTAACGTTTAGCCCCTCACATTCGAAGACATCGCGGGAACATTTGGGGCGAGGAGCGCCTGCCCGGATGACGCGCCACGTCTGACGGAACAACCCCAGGCGGGTGCGGTCCACAACTGTCGCATTATGCTCCCATGAATTCCACCCCACAGTCGCCGGGCGAGATCATGCCATGCTGTCTTCAGTGCGTCTCCGAGACCGTTCAGCCCCTGTGAAGAGCTCTTCTGAGGCAAGTCGCAAAAAGCAGCCTCTCTCCAGTTGTTCATGCAAAAATCGAGCGCACTGGTCTTTTCAGCGCGGCATTGCGCCCAACTGAAAGCGGAACTGAAGGAAAGTGATTTGATTATTTCCGGCTTCCTAAGCACTAGGATTTCAGCATTCGTGGCCGCTGCGGTAGAGCAGCGTGGAAACTCGCTCGCAGGGGCCGGCCGGGTCGACTGGTCTTCCTCAACTAACTATTGCTGTAATGAAACGAGGAACAGCATGTGATGAAAGGAAATGAAATCAGATTTAGTTCTTTAGCTCTTATTAGTTCAATATTATCTTTAGTTCAATATTATATCAATATTTGCTAAAAAGCCAATGTTATTTATGCACATATGGTTTTTATGCTGATGGATGAATGCCATCAGTCCTTTTTAAAAGCCCGGCCCTTCTCAACCTTGCAGGAAGAGCTGCACGCTAATGAGTCTGCCAACGGTGATTCCCGGCCAGCGCTCGCCACCCGACGGCCAGTGCACGGCGAAAGTCGTCACGATGCATGGAAACAGTGACAGGAAGAGAACAAGCCGCTATCGGGGCGTACCGCGACGGACGCTCCGTGCAAGCCGTGAGATAGCGTCCCAGTCGGCGTCTCGCCCCGCGCCTGAACCGGATGTTGGACATTCAGGCCAGCCGCCAATGTGCTGCATAGATAACGCCTGGTCAACGGCCGGCAACGGAAAACTGTGGCAGATGCTGCAACAGTCCAGTGAGAACGGCAGCAGGTACTGCATCAGTCCAGTGAGAACCGCGGCAGATACTGCAACAATCAAGTTCTGCTCCCAGCCTGTCTGCGCCTAATGGTGCATATGCGCGTTTTTAGTTAATTGACTTGCGCGTCTCCGAGAGTCCTCTGATTCGAAAGGCCCTCTTGGTTTAACTCGCGCCCGGGTGGCCGGTTGGAAAACCTTTCGCTCGGGTAGGGTTCAGTTTGTCCCCCCCCCCCTGAGGTTTCAGGAACTATTAGAGCCAGAGCCACCAAATTCCCAGGGTGTCTTAGCCTGAACGTAAACTCACTAAAATCAAAGTTTGAGGCTCTTAGGTCATGAATTTCAGGGCAAATAAAGTCAAAGAAGGTCAGACTCCAGGTTGGTCTCCCAATTGCTACCAGAACCTAAATAACGGTTGCAAGCAAGAGGTCTTATGCTCATCTAAGTTCGGTGACCTTGTTTGACCTTTTGAAGGTCATGGTGACAAAACTATGCGAGACTGCTTTGAGTTTTGCATTTCAATAAGCAGCGACAAAGAATACGCTAGGCAGTATGTTCCCAAAAACAAAATGTTGACCTGGGTTACTCTACGTCAGTAACCTGTCTTGACCTTTAAGAAGTCCATGGAATATGTATAATGCGGTTCCTATTATCAAGTTATTCGAAATGAGGGCCAGAAACTACCCCATACACCAAGCCTCAGAGTAATAAAACAGGTTGGTTTTGATCTTGGTCTGACTTCCATACCTGACCTTAGGTCAATGGATTTACCTATTCAATTGCTGTGTTGCTAAAGAAAGTATCTCAGATATCCATGGCTTTGTCTAACACTCCGTTGTTGCATCAGATTGAACGATTCCCAAGAAATTGACTTGTCTGAGTCCATGGCCTAACTTTGACGTGCCGTAGGTCAACTATCTTTCAAGGTATATCTAAATTTGTATGCCAAAGATGCGCCATGTAATCGCTTACATCTCTGCAAAATTTGGCGTGGCTGCGCTGCGCCATTCGGAAGTCATTCTAGAAAAAAACCTTCGGGGAGGGGGGGGGGAGCAATTTGACCCCACCAGCGCGTGTTAACCGGCTGAAATATTCGTGAGTGGTATGATAATCTGAAAATATACTTATCATCGCAGCCACGTTTTCGTTGTCGTGTTGATATTCTTCTTCCAGTGACAACTTGACCTTTCCGACCATCGAGACCAACAGAAACCATAATTGTGGGGTAAAGTCGCAACTCATCGGTCTCCTTATTTGAACCAAGTAATGGACAGCACGAATGGGGCGGCCCGTTTCCCTCCAATCAAAGTTGAAACAAGCAAAAAAGTGATGCGATGAAGTTGTAGAAAACCTCTAAGTACATGGCATATAACTGAAAAAGTAACTCATTCCAAAATTTCTGTCGCACTGTTTGCAGCAAAAGCCGAACGCAGAGTTTCATGACCAGCAAGTTCTGCAGTAAATGCGTAGTTATTTGACTGGGCTAAGAAAAAGATAACTTAGCTACGGCCTACTAATCGGCATTTCAACGTAGGCCATCGCTGCTAGCACTCATCTCGACACAAATAATGAAACGTGAGCGCGCCGAACGAGAAACATGGGATTTGTCTGCACAACAGTGATTTACGCACGCGATTGTCTGTGATCTGGATCGATTCATGGCGGGGGTGAATTACGATCAGCAGGGAGCACATAACTGAAACGCCAGCCTCCTTTACCTCAATCATTACGCGTAATGGGCACCTTTCAAATTTATCGCTATTTACCTCGAAAACCAAGCGTAAACGCGCCGGCAGCAAAACAAACAGCACTCGCACTCAATGACAGTGCATTTTTTTCACAATGCTCGCGAGTCACAGACCGACAATGGAGAACCGACCGACATTTTTTTTTGCCGATGGCTCTTCCCCTTCCGAGCGGCAGTGGCCGGCGGCCGCCCTTGACCTCCGGTCGGTGACCGGCGCTCCCTCGCCAGCGAGGCGCCGCTCGGGGGCGGGGTCCGTTTCACCGGCGAGCCACGCTGTCTGGCGCGGTTTCGCGGCGTCTCGCGGCGCGCGCCGAAAGTTTCACGACTCCCATCTCGACATCCGGGAGTGTGTAGCCCTTGCGTCATCCGCCGGCAGAGCCGGGCGGCTCGTCTGGCCGGTGCACACTTTCACTGGCGGCTGGGGTGCCATGGCGAGCCCTTGAGGGTCGGCCGAGCCTGGCTGACCACTGGAGCTGCTGGACGGCGGGAGTAGGGCCTGGGATGACCACCGGAGCCGCTGACAACAGTGGCCGGGCTTGGCTGACCACTGGGGCCGCTGGACGGCGGGAGCAGGGCCTGGGATGACCACCGGAGCCGCTGACAACGGCGGCCGGGCTTGGCTGACCACTGGAGCCGCTGACAACAGCGGCAGGACCTGGGATGGCTACCGGAGCTGTGGACGGTGGGAGCAGGGTCTAAACTGTCCGGCGCAGTTGCTTCATGGGGCAGACTCGGACACACCAGAGCTGCTTCATGGGACATACCTTGACCCAACGAGGTTGCTTCATCCGACAGACTCGAACCCACTGGGGCTGCTTCATTAGGCGGACCCGAGCCCGCTGGAACTGCTTCATGGGACAGGCACGGACCCACTGCGGCTGCTTCATAGGGAATATCGTGACCCACCGGAGCCGCTTCATATGAAATATATTGACCCATTGGAGCCGCTCCATTTAATATATCTTCGTCCATAGGAGCTGTTTCATGGGGCAGGCCCGAATCCATTGAAGCTGCTTCGTGAGACAGACCCAAACCCAGCGGAGCTGCTGCATCGGACAGACCTGTGCAGACCAGAGCTGCTTCATGGGACACCGGACCCACCGGAGCTGCTTCATGGGACACCAGACCCATCGGAGCTGCTTTTTCGGACAGACCCGGACCCACCGGAGGTACCGGTGCCTGAGCCCGAAGCTTGGCTACCGGGGAGCAGCAATAGGCACTGGAGCAGGGCGTTACACACCAGAAGAGACACTAACCAGGTCCCTAGCATCCGCAGCTCACTGGAATACAGTTGCCGATGTACCGTACCAGCGGGTTGCACGCGATGCCACATTTGAGCCTGAGCTACAGACACCGCAAGACGAGCTACATACATCGAGAGCCAAGCCTCGGTAACGTCACGTTCGCTGTCTTCACGCACGAAGATGATAGCGATGCGCTGTGAAAATTATGATAACACGGGAACGCGTGATTCTTCAAACTTTGTTCGATAGACACGGATTTTTAATGACTCTTGCCGTAACGTCACAGCTCTGTCTGTATCTGTCAGACCGATCGATGCCGGTGGCCCGATCGAAATACACAGGAATGGATCTTGTTAGCGGCGAAGTCTCCGAGTAATGTCACGAGCAAGGGCTGTAAAACAAGCCGCACAAGACGCCACCTTTTACTTATGCGAAAAATATGTCGCTCCAATATCAGTCTAAAAGAACTTGCACCGACGTTCCCATGTTTTCACGCAATAATTCGGAGGCCTGAGAGCCTAGGTGTTAACTTCGCGGACACATGTCCCGTCTGCTTTGCGTGTGCCCGTCCCGCACTGGCCTCCCCACAAGCGCGGCCCACGGTAAGTAAACCAGGCTAGGCGCCCGAGCGTTCACTTTATTTGTATCCTGTTTAGCTGCGTGTCTCGGTCGTCCTGGGGCAGGTCTGCGGCAGTTGCGTCAGGTTCCGGCTTTCACTTTTGTCGGGCTGTGAGCAAGTGCGCCTGCTGGCGGCGAGGGGAGAGGAAACGCACAGTGCGTCCGCATACCAGCCGGATGAGTACGCGCTGGCCCCGGCCCCGCAGGGCCCTCCGCGTGGCGGCGACCAATCCCAAGCCGCCGCGAAACGGCAGGCGTCCACGACACGGATGACTGGGGATATTGGTGCATGTCACTGAAACGCGATGATGTAGGACATGGGAAAACGTGTTCCCGTTTGGTGAATGCTACGCTCGCTGGTCAGCTATCAACACTTACTTGATCTGATACTTAGACTCATTCCACGCACTGAAAAAGGTCAGAACAACGGACGTTGCAACAAGAGGAGTGGGAGAACAGCCGTTGAGACTATTTTGTAGCCTCATCGTATTGAATTTTCTCTAAAGTTTATTTTCTGATCTCTTGTAATGAATAGCAGAAATAAAAGTTGAATTACCTTAATTCAAGCTTCTTTTCTTGCGACGCGGAAGCTTCCGGCTTTCCCTCGCTAAGTACCCGAGCAATGCTTTGCTCCGAAATATAGCCGCACGTATTATTGCTCAAAGGCAGACACTCAATAACGGCCTGCGCCTTATTTACTCATTATCAATTTACTAAAATAGTGAAGTGACTTCCGGAAATCTTTGAGGAATTTTGCATCTTAGTTTGTCAATTCTGGCCCTCTCTTTACAAATCGGCCATCAAAACCGCTTACAACGCATCGGAACTGGCTCCGATCGGTTCACAAAGCGGCATCCGGCTGAAGCGGCTTATGATTGGTCTGACGTCACGAAGGCTCCAGCCGCCGGCCGGCGCCAACGAGAGTCCGCGACCTCACATAGGAAGAGTGTTCTGGGGCTGCCTGTAGAGACAGGCTGCCTGCCCGTCTCTGCCTGATGTTGCTGAACGGTTTGAGATTGGGTCTTGAAACTTTGAGGCTGCTTGTTCTTCTCAAAGATGCTTGTACAAACGCAGGCTCCGATGTGATCATGGGTGGCTTCAGTGAGTGATAAAGGGAAGATGCTGCCTCTTCCGCGCTGCCGCAGTGGCCATTTTCAGACATCGCCGGCGAGCCGCTCACCCGTGTGGGGGCCGAGGAACTAGTACGGGCCGGCACTGAACGCGTAAAGGAGAGCTGGTTGAGAGAGGATGTCAGGTTCCTTCTCATGCGAAGGCCACCTGATCCTTATCCTCATGATATTTTTCCAATGCCGGGACTGGTGGACTGGCGACCCCGGTCATCTGCCTACCCTGCAGACCGCCGGCTTTAGGCTCCCCAATGGCGACAACAGGTCGCTTCTTTTTATTGGCTACAAGGGCATGAGCCCTTGGCCCGTCAGAACCTTGAGATTAAAGATCATCGTAACCTTGGATGTGTAGCTCATCATAACTTTGAGCCCATTGAAATTGTAGCCATCATATCAAGCTGCGTCGGTCATCCTAACCAGCATACCAAACTGTACGGATAATCGTAACCATCGTATTAAGCTGCACATGGTCATCAAACTATGATTTCAAACTGCATTGACCATCCTGACCAGCATGCCGATCTGCGTGAGTAATCATAACCATCATACTAAGCTGAATGGGTCATCGTAACCTTCCGGCTAAGCCGTCTGTGTTTGGCGCAGCCCCTAGTATACTACAGTGAATCGGATGTCAGGATGTGAGAGCTCGAATGATTGATTGTATTGCTATCTTTTAAGTGGCAGTGCCCGCAGAGGGATATATTTCTAGCATTTCCTGTATTCACTGTTAATCAATAGCAGACCTTCCCTGGGATTACGCATCTTCATAATTACTATACCATACACTCTTGCCTGCAGTCTCACACTCGAAGAAATGCAAGGAACAAACCGCAAAGTTCACCGTCTTTCGACAGACATGCCCTCTTCAGGCGGGTTTTGAAAAAAAGGCTTACGGAACCCAGCCCGAGCGGCCAGGCATGCTGCTGAGCGGGGCGCCAGTTAATTGATGACCAGAAAACTGAAAACTGCATGAAAGGAAAACCACTAGCAAGCGTCTCCGACCGCTCAGTCACTTTAAATAATTAGGCACGTATAAGAGCTATGATCGATAAACCACCGCTGACCGTTTACAACTTACGGCAAAGCGATGCAATGGGCATTCATGGCTTGGAGCCAAAATCTAGACCATGATCGTACCGCCACCGATCTCCAGATGGCGACTAAGAATACACCTGCGTCACCGCATGTGTGCCTTTGGTGATTCATAAGTGAAATAGGTAATGATGGGATGCACAAATGGGATGATGATGACGATGGGATGGTTCATGTACAAATGTCCCTGTTCACAAAGTTTGAAATTTCAGGGTCATAGATGGCTTCCGTGAACCACAAGACCCCAAATCCAACATTTTGCACTCGCACGCAGGTCTTATCTTGACCTGATCACCTTATTATTGGTATGTACCAGAAGCTTCCTTGTCAGATAGCTGCTTTTAGAGATTTGGTTCAAACCTTTTGATTAGACGCATTTCTGGGATCACCGCCGACGCTAAGCAGCGGTCGTTATCGCTGCATTAGCCCTGACCCTCACCATCGATTGTGAAATTCCTGGCAAACGGCAACAACTTTGCGTGGGTGCCTTACGAACCACAATGCTTGGCACAGTGCGTTCATTTCTCTGACGTCACCTGACCTTAAGCGCGGTCGGTACAACAGACCACAAGCCACCACAATCAAGCGGAAATAGTGAGCGTCTGGAGCGACTCGGGCCCGTCCTCGCATAGTGAGGCGAATCGAAAGGAAGGCGCTTTAATCAACCAATATTCATAAATCAATCAACAGGAATTATGAAGTATTGAGCGTGTAGTTAAATACCACCATTTCAGAGGCCTCCAAGGGAGGTAGCGCAACACAACACTAGCGTCCTTTACATCGTAGCTTGAAGTTGTAGGGTCACAAAACAAAGCTGTTTTGTTTTGTGTTTTGAGTCAATGAGCAGCGCTATTAATTGGCTGGCATGTGTAAGAATCCCGCCTGCAATGTAGGTTAATGACAACAGACGGTTGTCAATATTTGGCCACGTGTCATCGTAAAATACATCATTTTTGCTGAAGTCCACATCCCTGTTCAGCGTCATTTTTTACATCAGGGACGGGGGTTTGAACAAGAACAGGGAATTTCTCTGAAACTCAACACAAAAAGTAACTCTAAAAATCTCATATACATTTCCATCATAAAGACTTTTACAAACCGGCTTTTCGTTGCTTAGTCGCCCAGTTTTAGAGATATCTCTAAGTTTGACAATGATCAGACAGAGCACGAGACAGTCCTTGTGCGTGCTATATTCATGTTTGTAAATATGTTCTTCCCTCTCACATTTTCGATTAAACGTCTCAGTTCGGCAACATTTTTGTTTTCCTTCTCCTTACATGGTTTTTGAGGCATGGTTCGGCTCCCTTCCGCCAATTTTATAAATTCAAACACTAAAGGACGCCCCTTGCTATGCCACAGAGCATGGATTTCTTTGTAATCATTTCATTATCATAGTTAGTTTGTAATAACCAAATAAGATAGTGCCCAAAAACATTTGTTAAGCTCATTTGAGCTAACTTGAAGCCTTTATAACTTTCTTAGGAATGAAACGGAACTGACCGCTGTTTGGTCACTCAATTGACCAAGCTGGTAAGCTTGGTATATAATAAAAACATGCGCGTCCTATTCGTGAGCAATATGATTTGCGAGGGCATTCACAGTACCTGTACGACAAGACAACATGCCGTCAATATCAGCCATGATGCGATACCTCTTAGATCCTGCGACTTTTTGGTGCTCGTATTAACCTGGACAACACAGATTCAACGTAGTCACTTAAAAGCTTTGCCGGACACGCAGAATCTTTATCCGTTAGCTGATCGTGGTAAGATAGAAACGTCGCGACGGGCTCAATTCTAAAAAGCCGCTTTGCGTGCGCAGAGCCGACTGCGGGGGTGAAAAGATGTGCTATCGTTACAAACGGAGTGTTGCAGTTTCCAACGCTAGAGGCACGCGTAGTACGTACAAACGTAAATGCTAGTGTCTCGCTCGCGTAGCTACTGTCACGAAAGTTGCAAATATGTGAACAGAAAACGTGTGGCGCTGCGAGCACGTCCAGCAACTATTCCATGTGACGTCAAGTAGAATACAGCATTCTTGGTGCGCCGCGAATACAGCCATGGTCCCTCGATTTAGAAATATGACAAAATAAGCTCCGTGCCAGACATTCAGACATGCGACCAAAAAATCTTTGGGTTCCCCTCTCCAAAAAAATATCCAGCGTGGTCATACGGGGAGTGGGAAAAGAACGCAGATCATGTATGCAGAGGCAATAGATCCCTGATAGCATGATGCTTTTAGACACACTGCATTCAGCAAGAATGTGATGGACCCGATGTGCAGTTTTATAGCCTGAGCGTGAGTATAAAACACCCATGTGAACAGACCGGAAAATTCCATGTCAAATCACGCCTCAGCTCTGGTGTGCATTTCAAATGGCGTGGGACGAGCAAGCTCGTGCGACCGTTTAATTGCGCCGCTCACTAAATGCACCATAAAATGACCGAAATGTGTGATTGCATTAACCATGCCCTGTAATTATCATGTGTTCAAAGAACTCAAACGTGCGCGAAAAACGACCCTGCTTTGTGTTGGCCGCATAAATAGGGACTACAATAAGTGCTTACGTTGGTATCTACGTTCCAATATTGTTCATCAAAATGCGTCACTTTTACAAAGCGCGGCATAAGTCGAACACTTTTGCGTTACTAAAACAGCTAACAGTCATTAAAAAGCTTATATCAGCTTAAGCTTAAAAATCTTAAGTTATCCCCCACTCCCTGTACATTGGAGCATTCGCATAAGCAGTTGGGTAATAACTCGAACTCGATTTTATTGCTTAAAAACACAGTAAATCAAACGAGAGCAACTGGTCCATAAGACCACCTAACACAGGGATTCAGGCTCAGCGTGTGCGGCGCGATAACACGACGTCGTTGCTGGCCCACCCATTCCCTAAACAAACGCGCACAGCGCTCGATTTGCTAAAAGAGGCAAGTGGTAATTACACTGAGCATGTTTAGAATATTGTCCATACAAGGATCGGAACTGGCTGCATAGGTTGGCAGAAGTGGGTTTTTATCCTCAATCACTGTTTTTTTCTCGATTCGATTGCAAATCACGTCGCAAATTTGACTTTATCACACCTGAATTGACGCCAGCAACCAAGTGCAAAGAGGACGCTGAAGAATTCCGTCGGTCTGAATTGAGCGGTATGCTTAATGCCATAGGGAAAAAGTCAAAGAGATACCATGATAATTCGTTGACCTTGAGTGATATTAGCCTCATATGTGTACACTTTCTACTGAGGTACTGTTTCAAGCCCTCATAGCATTAACTGCCGAACATTTTAACCAATTAACACATCACAAACATTGCATACCACTGAAGTTGGGCAAGCAAAGAAAATGACAGGTGTTACTTCCTTGGTGGTCGACAGGAACTCCAATGACATTTCTCCCGTCGGAGCGCAAACTTCAGACTGGATTTCTGAGGCCTTGGTAAGAATTAAAAAAAAAACTGGCATTACTGGCCAAACCGGACTTGTCTGATCTAAGTATTGGCGAAAACCACAAAACGGGATACTCTACTCAAATCGCGCACTGTGTGTGGTGCGTGGCACCGCCGTCTTGTTGTCAATAACTTAATTCCTTAACACGCGCCCGGGTGGCCGGTTGAACATCCTGCGCTCGGGCGGGGAGTCAGTTTGACCCCTGAAATCTAAAAACTAAGATAGGCAGGGACATTGAAGCCGTAGGGTGGGTTGGGCTGTTTGTGAACTCATTCATGTTAAAACAATATTTTCCTAGGTTATGGCCTTGGGGTAAAAAAGTTCAAAAAGGTCAAACTTAAGATAAGAATCTTAAGTATCCCAGACCTCCACATGTATCCACCGTGAACCTGGATATCTGTGTTAATCAAAAGGTCAATGATATTCGCTCAATGTAAGTGACCTTGCTTGATTTTTGGAAGGTCAAGAAGACCAAAACCTACGAGATTGCTGCTATTTTTTCATTCAAACAATTGTTGGGGATTACGCTTGACGGTATGTTCATAAAAATAATATATTGACCTGAGCCATTCAAGGTAATGGACTGCTCTGACTCTCAAAAAGGCAACGGAGCATGTCTGTTGCGGTTGCAGTTATTATTACATTCGAAATAAGCACCAGAAACTACCCTTCAGAGCAGGCTCTCGAGTAAAAAGCAGGTTAGTTGGGGCCTAGGCCCGACATTCATACCCGACCCGAGGGCACTGGAATTGTTGTAATTCTAAATTAAATTGGTGTATTGTCTACAAAACAACCTCAGACATATGTGGCTTCGTCCAACACTCAGCTGTCTCATCAGATTGAGCGATTCCCTAGAAATGACCTTCGCTGACAGCTGTGGCCTGACTGACCTTCCATAGGTCAGTGAACTTACAAGTTACATTTTGTATAGCAAAAGATCCGCTCTTTATTTGCCTACGGCTTTGAAAAATTTGAGACGGCTACGTTGCGCCGTTAGGGAACCAACTCAGGACAAAAATCAGGGGATCAGCCTGACCCCCACCCGAGCGCGTGTTGCATGGGGACAAGCGGGAAAATGCATCGTGAGGGCTCTGAACTTCATGTTCATTCTGTTCAGTGCATTAGCGATTTTGCGCGCAAGCAATTTTGAAATCACTTTGTTATTGTTTCGATAATGGCATGTTGCCGAAATACCAACCCAACTATATTTTCATTCTCCTGGTTTTTCTCAGAGGAATAAGGCTAATACTTCTGTCTTGTCCTTGTCGAAATATCGACCATGCTGAGTGGCATGTCTTGCAATAGAAACACGTGCCAATTTAGTACATATCTTTATTTCGGGAACCCACTGCTCCCAGTTACCACCCTCCTTTGTTTCATTGCCTGCCTGGAGGTGGTGAAATGCCTGGAGAAGCAATGGCAAAGCCAGACGGGAGCATGGATCGCATTCAACGACACTGTACAACGTGAATACTCAATGGTAACCCTTTTTGCTTGATTTCAATCTTTTTAAGCTTAAGATGTTCAAAGTTATTATCTTTTATACGCATATTTTTATGGATTGAAACTCTTTGGTTCCTTCGATTTCTGGGATCAGCGCTCTCGCTAAGCGGTACTTGTTGCGTGAGCGCCGACCTCACCATCCAGTCTTGAATTCCAGGTCAACGGCAGAATTAAGCAGCGAAAGCTTGACGTGCCGCAATGCTTGGCACGGTTCGTCCTGCCCTCTAACGTCCTCTGACCGTTACCGTGGCCGCTGCCACTAGCCGCAGGCCATCCTCGTCAGAGCAAATAGCGAACAACTTAAGTGGTTGAAACCCACCTCACCACGAGTAGATGAATCGGAAACCAGGCACTCCAAGCAACTGAGCTATAAGTGAGCGCTGGTATGTGGTTTTAATGACTTTGTTCGGTTTTGACATTGCAATGGTCTTTTACTTTCTTATGCTGCTAATAAAAACCGTCTAGGGTTATCATACGCAATGCTGTCAATTATAACAGAGCAGAGCTGTCTGCTGAGCTCGGCAAGTAACAGCTGCATGCATTGTTTTCGCCACGCATTATTTTCGGTGGATTAATTTGTAACCAGCCAAAAATTGGTATTTGGTTATAAAATTGTGAAACTCTGGCGTAAAACGCCTACATCAGCCGTTAAGTTCCACGAACAAGGGTTGCAAAAGAAAGCCTTGTTGCTACATTGGGGTAAGCAATTCTGGGAAGATATATAAAGAAAAACGAGCGACATTATAACGGTTCTGAGCCGTGGTAAGTGTGGCATTTGTTGTATTTATTTTTGGGTTCTGTCCGGCTGGGTTGCATATTCGTGCTGTAAATTCCCTATCACAACAGCTTGCAAGAAATACCTTATCCATGTGGGGGGAAATGGAGCGACAGCCAGAACAGTAAGATATTAAGATTAGTTTAGTTGGGTCATGCATCTTCACATCGGTGTACGTAGGGTTCTGGCAACTGTGCGCTGTTCCGGCGAGAGTTGAGGGCGTGCCAACATCACCCAGCGTATAATCCCTTCCCTCCAAAATTTTTGATGTACGCAGTGGACACTAACAGGCGGAGCTGCTCGACTCAGTAGTGAGAAAAACGTGGTGTGCTAGGTTCTGAACCGATTAAGTAAATTCATACTTAGTTGATACAAAGTGCATTGATTGGATATGTCAGGTGTTTTTAGCCACCCCGATGTGTTTGTACACGCAGTGTAATTTGAGGGCAGGAACAACGGCACACCGCGAGCATTGCTCCCCATTCGTGCGGTCGAATGGAAGAATGCCGGGCCCACAATTCAAAGGTGCTGGGCGTTAACCCCGCAATAGGCGCACTGTTCTCTCCGACTGTATTACATATGTATATATATATATATATATATATATATATATATATATATATATATACATATGTATATATATATACATATATATCCCTTCTGAATCTATTCTAATATATACGTATATGTATATATATATATATATATATATATATAATAAAGGGAACGGCATTTGCACAACGGCATGATGGCAGCGGCACCATCAAAAACCTTAAAAAAACACTTTATCCGTAACATCTTATGCCGTAAATCTATGAATTCAAGTTAAAAATCGACGAGAAGGCATTGCAAACTTAAGTGCCCAAAACTGAGACAGTGGTAGACGGGAACATGCTTCGGTCGCAGATATTTTACAGAATCGTAAAACTAGAGATCCTTTATTAAAAAAAACAACAAAGACAGAGATGTTGAAGGGCACCAAGGTAGTTCTTGCCCCAACGAAGATTACAGGCTTCGTTCCGCATCCTTCATTAGTGAAGCAACAATATCTCAGTCCCAACGCCTCGAAATGCACCTCACGGAAGGGGCACCAAGAGATCACACGCAGTACGACCGCAGTACTCGTCCCACGCGCCAAATGCTCACACACAAAACACTGAAATTTCAGCACCCGCAAACGACAAAAGAAAGCCCAACATTCTAGATCTCACTCATTCATGACCACACGCCAGTCCTACGTAGACAAATTCATCAGACTTTTGATTTATCTCCTTGGAGCAGCGTCCCAATAAATCACACAGACCAGAAACATGACGCCGATAAACCACGAGGGCATTGAGCCATCGGCATGCGGTATTGTGAGTTGTTATGTTGGTTGTGTAGATCACAGTGAGGGATGTTAATGGTGCCTTCTGCACGGCTGGTGAATGGTCTGTTTTTGCCCGGCCAAAACGGCAATGAGGGCTATTCCATGAGACGTTCATGGTAGTCTGACTGCTCATGTTTTCTGTCCTGATTTGAAACGTGTCAGTTGCCAACACGAGATGAAAAGCTCAAGCTGGCTGCGAAAGCTCAAGGCTATATAAATAGCACCTAACTATTGAGCATTGGGCAGCTTTACACCAATGAGTATTGCTTTCCAGCATTGATAGAGCATATGTCAGAAACGTTGGGCACGGATGGTGTCATAAGATGACACATGTATTTAGGTGAGCTACCTTTTAATCTAATCGACAATATTAAAGCAACGCTTGAAAGATCAAAAATATTAACCGGAAGCTATCCAGAGCACAAGATATCATTCTTCTCAAAGGTCTAATATATATATATATATATATATATATATATATATATATATGAAACGAATGCTGGCAGTCGACCAAACGGGGCCAGCTTGGTGCGCTCTGTCGTGCTGGGGTTTTGACTGACTAACGGAGGAAAGTGTGCAGACAGCTGAACAAACTGGGTCAACCTGATACGTGCGGCCTTTTTGGAATATACTATACAGCACATACAGCTCTCCGCAGTCCTGTCCGGCAGCAAGAGCGCAGGAAAACTATTTGATAGGCCGGATCGACTTGCCAAAGGTAGTAGGCACCAACAAACGCGCGACAAGCTCTGCATAGCAAGTGCAATGAGCAGGAAACCATCCATGCATAGTATCAAATACCACACATATATTTTGTAATCTGGGAGGGTGGACCAGCGGGGGGGGGGGAGGAGGCGCGGGCCGTCCTACGGGTCATGGGCAGCCAGCGCCCTCTGGCAAGTTCACTACAGAATCATCCAATCACAGCGTGCTACGCCGTAGTCTGGTGGGCTGGCAGCACTTTTTCTCGGTGCACTTAAGCGTCGGTTCTCCAAAAGTGATGTTGTTTTTGTAATCGGTATTAACAAAGTCTGGAAATCAATTTAAAAAAGCTCCGAGATGACCATCTTATGCACAAAAGCCTCCCCCAAAAACAGGAGCATTCCTTCATTCATGCTGTTACTCTTGCAACACAAAGTTGTAACCGAAATCAATGATGTCGGTATCAACAAGGAAGTACTGAAGTACCTACGTTGTGATTCCAGAACAGACACGATTTTTACATTTCCTACAATCGAATAAAGATAAACTGGGTCTGGTCATGGTCATGACCACAATGCTTGGCGAATTGTTCAAAACCGTACCATCAGGGTTGCCTAGAAAACACAAAAGCAGGCTATAATCATAGCCAACTGGCTAGTTCAATCACAATTGATGTGTTCTGTGTGTCAGTAAAACATTCAGAGGGCAAAACAGGCTTCCATATCGTCGTCCTCTCGCTCAGAAAGTGCGAGATCGGAAGGAATCCACAGGAAGCGTCGTCGAACGTCGCGATGGTTTTTGAAGTTAAAAGCGTTGTACGATCTAGCGAGGGTTGAGGATATCTTAAGTTAATTCCACTCTCACCAGCATCCATTTGCCATGGTAGGGCTGTCGTATCGCAAAATTAATTGGAGGAGGGCGTGCTGGACAGAAAATCTGCCTCAATATTCCTCCAATATGGCCCAAAACGGGCTTATTATCTCCGGACTCAGCCCACTATTTCTCTAAATTGGGGGGGGGGGGGGACAGCTGAAATCCCGAACAAACAGGAAGCAACGCTCCTGCACTCTGCTCCTCTGACTGAAGATGGTATCCGCATCTGTACAGCGGCTTGCTAGAGCTTTGAAGAGTCGCGACATCACTTGAGGCATCACTGAAGCAAAAATTACCTCAACTGTTTTGCACAGGTTGAGATAAACCCTGTCAGAAAAACCTAGTCACGGAATCAAAGAAGTTCTCCAACCCAGACATGGATATCTAACCCGTGTACAAAGCTAGTGAGGGTAGACATCACTGTTGTCCCCACTGGTGAGTAGGTATCGCATCGGGCTGTCACTTTCGATGACTTGGCGCGTCGGAGCCGGTGTGTGGTGCTGACCTGCTGCACTGCGCCTCCTGCCCTCCGTCTGCAGGGAATTCCAGTTCCACTGCGGCTTATCTGACCTTTCCGGCTTTGAAAACAGAATAGCATTACGTAGCAGCTGGTTTTTATTGAGGCAGGCCGCAGACAGGTCCGACAGGCAGCATGCAGGTGGCATTCAACAATGGCAACCAGCTTTAGGTGATGGGCTGTTACGATATCGAAGGCCCATTTTATAAACTGTCATATTCGGACTTGATGACATGAATACGCACGCCAGCATAATGCTCCCAGAGTGGAGAATGAATGTAAAGGAGTTCTAAAATGCTGAGAGCTTAACGTCATGACGCACGCGTGAGACCGATCACGGAATAATACACTCAGCTCAGGCCACATCTTAATGTTCATAACGTTGAATACGCCAGGATTGTGATTGTTATCGCCTATGTGCAGGACTAAGTAACCACCAGAAATGAATCTGACGCACATCACCACTTCTGCCAAGTCAAAGCACATTTTCAACGAAGACGGACGGAAGCGCGCTTACATGCCAACGTGATCTCCACTGGCACTGCGCATGAACACGTTCAACTAAGAACGTGACGAAGACTGAGCCCGTGTGTCGGTGGACTCATCACCAGCCCATCACCTCACCTTCATCCACCGCCCGCGCACTGTCACCACGCTCGCCACACCCGCCTGCTCTGCGCCGTTCAGCGCCGCGGCCGCGTCGCATCTGCCGCCGCGCCGAGCCTCCGCCGGCCGGCGCGATTGTAGGTTAGCGGCGCCACCGCCGCGGCCGGCGCGCGGTGAATAGGGCCAGCCGCGCCTCTTATAAAACGGCCCGCGCCGACCGAAGAGGCAGAGTGCCGCACAAGCAGCCCTACGATACACATCCAGTAGCCTAGGCCACCCAGGTACGTGGCTGCCGGTGTGTGAGCGTGTCTGTGAGAGCGAGGAGCCGCGATCCGAGACGGAGTCGGAGTCGGAGTCGGT
The DNA here is from genome assembly GCF_011947565.3 of Pollicipes pollicipes. Taxonomy (NCBI): domain Eukaryota; kingdom Metazoa; phylum Arthropoda; class Thecostraca; order Pollicipedomorpha; family Pollicipedidae; genus Pollicipes; species Pollicipes pollicipes. The sequence continues at coordinate 145,372 of NW_023596737.1, read as the reverse complement.
CCAGTGCGCGGACGTGGGACGGCGCGGCCTGCAGTGACTCGGACCAAAGCCGCACCGTCTACCACCGCGTCTGGTGTGCGCCGTGTTGACCAGTGACGCCTCAGCCAAGCTGCCTTCCCTTCCCCTCTTCATTCGCCCGGTCAAACCCCTGGTTGTGCAGATGCCTCGAAAACTGTACATTTATCGGTAGACGTTATTATTCAGACTCGCTCCGAACTATTGCTTCCTCATCTCCCCAATTTTGGTTAATTGGCTGTTGAAGCGCTCAAAGCTTATCAAATTTAATGATTTGCCATGACCTCTACGAATCGTTTGCTTGTCCGTGCAGAGTCCGAAAGAATAGAGCCTTTAGTCTTATACGCCTAAGCGACACATGCATCGAATTTCAAACGTCCAGACATTAGCATATGGGTTCCAAAAATGCTCAGGCATCTTTGCGAACGGACTCAAAGCCAAGGATACTAAATTTACAAACTCATGATGCTAGTTCCGTGGCCTTTCAGTCATAACCGGCTTTCGCAGTTGCATCATCGGTATAGCCGGACACCGGTTGAACTTGACAGTGGTTGTTACCGGTCTGAGCCTGCTGTCACTACGTGTGGCTAGTTCTTATGCCGCGACCGCTTCTCAGCACGTGCGCCCCTTCCCCCCCGCGGCAGAGGTCGTTGCGTCGCTTCGGTCCAGGACGTAACTGGCGCGGTGGTATGCGCCGCGACTCCGACCGAGCAGGCGTGGTCAGATCACTGCTGGCTCCTACCGGGCACGGTGGGACCGGGACCCCTCCAAGGGACACCGGGACCGGGACCACTCCGAGTGGGACTGGACTGGGAACACTCAGAGCGAGACCAGGATCGGGACCACTCCGAGTGAGACCAGGACTGGAACCACTCAGAGCGAGACCAGGATCGGGACCACTCCCAGTGGGACCAGGACCGGGACCGCTTCGAGTGGGACCCAGACCGGGACCAGTACCACTCCGAGCGAGACTGGGACCGGATTCCCTAGGAATGTGCCTGGGATCAGTGGAGGTTTGGGTGCTGTCCTATGAGTCTGGTGTGTGACCTGTCATATAGGAACCTTCGGCTGAATCGTAAATTGTCGTCTTTCGTGTCAAGAGTATCCTGGTCATTGTTTTTTTTTTCTGAAATCATCATTGTAGAACATGAACTGATCCGGTAATTCATAGAAAATATCACGTCACCCATGTTAAACATTGGATGTTTACTTCGGATTATTACGAGACAGTCCTTGCCACTTGAGCTGAAGTAAAAACATTTCCTTTGTTGCCGTGGATCTATTTCTAGCGTGCCGTTTTCTATGCGTGTGATGTGACCGTGCACTGCTGTACAAAGCTGTACATACACCATCACCCGGCCGGCGCGATGGCGGCTCATTTGACGGCGAGGCCCCCGGACCCGCCCGTCCCGCCCGGCTGCGTCCCTTCAGGCCAGGCGGAGTGTGCCAGTGCACTTTCGCGCTGGCGTACGGGCCCCGCCACCACCGGCCGCTCGCCTCCGCCCGGCCGCCGTGTCCTCACGACACACTGACCGGGCGGGGGCAAGGAGTCAGTGGGTGGCGGCCGCGGCCGTGGGCGAAGGTTGCGGCGGGTTCGGTGACCGGTGCGGCGCAGTCCCGTTACCGGCCGCCAGCCCACTGGCCCGGTAACGGGCTGACCCCAGCCCAATGAGCCGCCGCCGCGCCGCCTCTAACATCGGCTCGTGCGTGCGCGTGGCGCACAGACCTGCACATAGCGCCTCAACCGTATCTTGTGCACTTGCAGGACCGTTCAGAATGAACCGTACTCTGTGCGCGCTCGTGGTGTTGCTCGTTGCGGCCACCGCACACGCCAACGAGCTTAGCAATGTTTACGACGAGGCTGAGCCCGATCCCCGCTTCTTCTTTATCAACTCCAACTCCACCTCGCTGTCCGTATCCTTCACCTCGCTGATCTACGGCCTGTTCGCCCTGCTGGCCCTGGGCCTGCTGGCCGCCCTGCTGGCCTTCTTCCTGTTCGGCTCGGGCGGGGGCGCCGACACCGGCTACTCGGGCTCCTCGTACAGCTCCTACGGCTCGGCCAGGGCTGCCGCGTACGTATACACCCAGCCGCCGACCGGCGGCGTAACAGGGAGGTGGCGGGGACATGGACCGGGCGGCGGGCGGCACCGCACGCTGCTGCCCGCCCCCCTACGCCTACAGACTAAACAACACCATATCGACAGGTAAGGCGGCGAGCGAACAGCGCCCCACACTCCAACAACAGGGTGATGGCAGGACGCCCTCATGGAGATGCCGGCACCGATGGAGGGTGCGAATTCGGCTCTCGCTACGACTTGGCATGCAGTCAGCCGGAGGGTGCATCGCAATTCTCCGCGACATTACATCGGTGTAGGATCACATCGACATCGACATCGACGATCACAGCATCACATCGACATCGACTCACAGGACCATCAGCGGAAGATTGCTTTGGTCTCACGGCTTCACTCGACCCACGGTCGACAACATTTCCGCATCAAACACTATCCCGCTCAGCCCTCGGGTTAGCTCCCTCGCCTTGCCGGGAGGCAGGGACGTGCAGCCAGCACGCGCCGCCGGCAGTGCCTGTCCGGCCTCGGCGGCGGCCTCGTCCAGCTCTGGCAGCCTTCCGTCGGCCAGCCAGCAGCCCACACAACTGCTCGCTGTTCACAGGAAGCTAAGCCATGTTGCAGCACATCCTCCTCGCAGCCCTGTGCGCCTCGGCGCTGGCCCAGGGGGCCGTTGAGCCCGCCGACCAAGACCTCGCGGCCGACCCGCGCATTTTTTTCAACAACAACAACACGAACCTGACTATCGGTCTGAACTCGTTGATCGCGGGCGCGCTGGCGGTTCTGGCCGGGCTGGCCCTGCTCGCCGGCCTCGCCTACCTCGCTTACCTGTTGTTGGGCAACTCGGGGACCGGGTACAGCGACTATAGCGGGTATGCCGACTCCGGCACCAGCGGCTACAGTGCCCGCTCCTCTGACGCGTACGTACCGGCCTGACCTCTCCCGCATGTGTGCCGCTGTTGCAGATAACAGCATGTACGCTCATTTGTGGCTGTGTGCGCTTGTGGCTGCCGCCGCGGCGCAGGGTGCTACCACGCAGAGCCCGACAGGCGTCGAGCCCCGCTTTTTCTTCCTGGGCAACACGACGGGTGTGACGATTAGTCTGACGTCGCTGTACGCTTCCATCCTGGCTGGCGTGGCTGGTCTGCTGCTGCTCGCCGGCCTGGCCTACCTGGTCTTCCTCTTGAGCGGGGACACCGGGGAGACGGGCTACTCCGGCGGCGGCAGCGGCCACTCGGGCTACTCAGCCCGCTCCGCGTACGTACACGGCTGCCGCGGAGGGTGCCCCAGCCAGCGCAGTCAGCCGCCCGCCCGCCCGCAGCCCCGGGACCGGGAGGGAGGGAGGGAGAGGCGCAGCAGCAGGAGAGAGGTAAGTCGTGGCCGATCTGCATCAGCTCGGAGGCGCCTCCTGAGACCCGCTCCACCCCGCATGCCTCGGGCCGCCAGCCTGGCGTTCTCTAACATTCATCGTGTCTCACTAACAGCTGTGACGTGGCGTGCGCGTGGCGACCGACCTGCCCGAGCGCGTGACTGACCTCCAGCCGTCACATACTAACATGCTCCCGATCTCCACTCCTTACAGACTAACAACACACCATGAGGAGAGTGAATGCGCTAACCGCCGCCCTCAGCGGCCTTGCCCACACAGCGGCCGACCTCTCCGCGCCGGCCGCTGTCCTCTCGACCTCGACTGGCCGCCAGTCGACGTCAGTCCTCACTAACGTCTCCATTGACGTCCTGTCTCTGGGCTTCGCTCTGACCGGCTTGGCGACCCTGCTGCTCTTCATACCGCCCCTCATCTCCTTCCTCTCCGAGCTGTTCCGACGGATAAAAGGCGGCGGCGGCGGTGCCGGGTACGATAAGCTTGACACGTCGGGGTACTCGTATGACTACGACGACTCGGGCTACCGACAGCGCAGGTGAGTGCTCTCGCTGGTGCGGGGCGCGCTTGGCTCCCGCTGCCGTGCGGCATGTTCGGATATGTGTCGTGTGTGCTGAGGCTGACCTGAGGCTGACCTGAGGCTGACCTCCCTGTACATATCCCCTCCTTGGCGCCAGCCCGGCACCCGATTTTCACGCAGTCTTCATTTCCAGGCGTCATGTCCCAGTCGTTGACCCTCGTCCTCCTTTGCGCGGCGACCGCGAGCGCCTTCGAGGTCGCTGACCCTCTGCAGGAAGAGCTCGATCCCCGCTTCCTCTTCTTCAACTCCACCGGCGCGCTGATCCCCATCGATGCCACGGCCCTTTTGGCCGGGATCGGCTTCCTGGTGATCCTCACCCTACTCGGCATCGGCATCTGGCTGCTCGTCTCCTCCCTGGCGCCTAAACTGGCGGTCGGGGGTGGCGGCTATGGCGGCTACCACTCCGGCGGGTACGGCGCCGGACATAGCGGCGGCTCCTCCTACTCCGGATATCAGGCCAGGTACAGACCGAGCTGTACATACGCCCTCCATCTGTACATAGCGCGAGCGCGCGACAACCGCTAACGTCACGGCTGCGCACCCGTTGACGCACTGATGACGCGACCAAAAGCCCCGGCGCCGACGCGCTAATCGCCTCCTTCTTTTCGTAGCATGTACAGGCAGCTGCGCGCCGGACTCCTTGTACAGCTGCTGTGGGCAGCGTGCGCGGCGCGCGGCACGTGGTCGGCCGCCGAGCTCGGCAGCTCCGCGGTAGAGTCGGCCGTCGCCAGCCCCGTGTCGCGGGCCGACCTGTCCGCGCTCGGCCCGGCCGCCTCCGGGTCGTACGTGGCCGAGCTGCCGGCCGGCGCCGAGCAGACCGCCTTCCCTGACTACGCCGCCTACCCGCCCTACTCCGCCTTCCCGCCCTACCCGTACCCGTACCCCTACAGCGCCTACCCGGCGTCGGTCAGCGCCCCGTCGGCGTCCGACGGCGACACCTCTCGCCTGTTCGGCTCCATCGGCAGCGCGCTGAACCCCGCCAACCTGTTCTCCTGCCCCGGCGGCGACACGGGTTGCGTCGTGCAAAAGATCGCCGCCGGCGTCTTTATTCTGGCAGCCATCGGGCTGGCCGTGTACTTGGTATACGCGCTGGTAAACGGCCAGTTGGGCTCGTTCAATCTGGGCAGGTAAGCCTCAGCCTGCGTGTTGCTCGTGTCGACTGACTCAGCACGCCTGTCGAGGCCGTAGCACAGTTGTCACGGCTAACCAAACGTACGAGAAGAGCGCGCGCTGGCCGGCCAGGGGTGGGGAGGGAGGAGGGGACCGAGCGGAAAGCGCCACTAATCTAGAACCACGATGTACAGTGTACATAGCCGCTGCGTCGATACGGCCGCGTCCGCCTCGCGCCGCCTCAGGGCGTGACCCGCGTCCTCCGGCCAACCCTGTACAGCGCCACCGCCACCGGCGCGGTCCGCCTCACCTGGCCTGGTCCCGGCCGCGTCTGTACAGCCTGCCCCGCCCGTCTGCGACCAGGTCGCCTTCGGCACGGGCGACGCATATTCTAACACGCCTCTGATCTGCAGCCGGGACGGGCCCGTGCCAGCGGCAGGTAGAGTGTCCCGCTGACTGGGTGGAGGGGCGCATGGCCGCAAACTAGCAGCTGTGGTAGCGGCGCAGCCGGCGCCACGGCCGGGTACCGCTCTGTAGAATAGCGCTTTCAGTGTTGTGGCAGTAACACTGAGTAACTCGCTGCTTACTGGCTGCTTAATACTGCTTCGTGTGCGCTTTATTCTGTGTCGTTTTTTTTTGTTACTTGTCGGCATATTTTCTGCAAACTTACAGATTTTTTTGTTTGTTACATAGAGCATCGCTTTCAAGCCCAAGTTCTCCGATCCAACTTTTACACTTGTTTTCATAGTCAAATTAAGAAGACAAGCTTTTCCACTTGCACATCTGAATGTTGATTTCGAGCTTCACAGTAACGTACCTCGCTCAAGTACGACGGAGCGTGCCGTTCCTCCCAGCATTGTGACGCCACGCTGTGACCTCAGGTCTGCTGACCCGTACTCCGCCATCTGGGACAAGATGTCCGTGCTCGACTGGATCGCCATGATGGAGGAGGTGGGTTCCAGTTTTGGCGTGTCGCCCTTCGCACGCCTCCCGTTGTTCCCGCCCACTGTCAAGGTTACAATCGCTTCGTGCCGCGCCGCGCGTGCGTGACGTCCGCGCCGGAGCAGCAGGCCCGCCGGCGCCGTTTTTTGCCGCACTGAACCCGGCTCTGACGTGACGCCGCCGCACGCAGGTGTACCGGAAGTTCGACGCCACCAGCCTGGAGTGCCAGCAGCGCCTGGTGTGCGAGCTGCACCAGAACGAGAACTCCTGGGGCACCACCGCGCGCAAGATGAACGACGCCTTCAGGTGAGCCGTGCACCATGCTGCAAGGCATGCCGCTGAAAATCCTCCGCGCCTCGCGGCTCTTGCGTTCTTCGGGCGGCCCATTCCCTATTTTGCTAGCCTCAAAGAGTGGGGCGGGAAAATGCGTTCGATGTCTATCCGGCTCAGGTAGCGGCTAATTAGTCCGGAACGGGCTCACGGGTGCGGCTGGTTTACCGCCGGCGCCCGGCGGTCACGGGGCTGAACGAACGTAACGCTTTCGCGCCGGTGTGACCCGGCGCCGGTCCACTTCTGAGCCGGGGCCGGGTACGAGCCTCCATCTGGGTCAGGTGTCCAGCCGGCGCGTCACCCCGGCGCCCATCGGCGCCCCAGCTGGCCCGCTGCCGGCGACCGTTACACCGCCTCGCGAGCGACGGCGCCATCTGACGCCGGCCGACGGCGGAGCCATCTGCCGGCGGCGCGTGACACTGACCGGCACCTCCCGTCGGCAGCTACCTGCAGTACATGGAGCTGCTCAACCTGCCCTCTGAGCTGCGCATGCTGCTGGATGAGTACCTGGACGCCGCCAACAAGGGCCGGACAAGCGAGAAGAGCTGCGCCGACCACTTCGCCGGCTGCGAGTTCAGCATGAAGACCCTCATCAGCAAGTACAACGGCTCAAACGCTCTCTGAACGTCGGCTCCCCGGTCCGCTGCTTGTTAACGATCCCGTTGTTAACTTATTAATAGTTATTTATTGACGCGTGTGACGAATACGACGCCAGTGACAGAATGCCAAATGGACGAAGACAGTGTGTGCTTGTACTGACCGACTGAGACGCACGTGCACAGGCAGGACGGGTGACGCATGACATAGGGTAGTCCTCCATTCGAATCTTCATACCCATCCCGCGTGTTACGCGGTAGAGACACTAGTAGTTGCGCCACGCAGCATTCATGCATTCGTAACGAGTAGTGTCAGTAGCTACTGCGGTTAGTCGAACACATGACTACGGCCGTTGCGCGACTCAGAGACGTCGTGGGGGAGGGGGGATTCGGTGTGAGCAACCCTCGACTGGCGGCGCCGGGCCTCCGGACCCTCCCGCCACTCAACGCTAGACTGTGACTTGTTTGTTGACCAGTACTTGTTGATTCTTGCTCATGCCTCTGACAGGGATTGTTTGTTGTTACCCGCTGCCTCCCCAGACGTGACGCCTCGGATATTACTGTGTTATTTATTGCATCTGCTCGACCACAATTGACGTGATAAACCGCAATGCGACGGGAAGTATGGCAATAAAATTCCTCTTCATATATACGACGGACAATGCTTTTATTACTCTGATCGAGTATGACGCGCGAACGACTAGAAGAGCGCCGTCCGAACACCGGGGCAGAGCGCGCAGTCTTACGATAGTGATCGGTGCGAGAGGACGCGTTCGACACTGGCGAGGTTGCGCCACCCTGGCTCGACTGGAGAGAGTGTGGGGAGGGGAAGGGGGGAGGGTAGGCGTCATGGGAGCGGCGGCCGCCCACCGAGACCTTCTCCGTCATGGGCCTGGCGCTGATCGATCGGGCCAGCAGTTCCGGGTTTCTCCCCTTACCGCGTCAACTTTCGCCGCCGACTAGGGCGCGGTTTCCTCCCATCCGGGCTTGGCAGAAGAGCCTCGGAGCCTGGCTTGCCGCGGTCCCCCAGGTGCCCCCCCCCCCCCGGCGGCGGGTCTGCTGCGGTCTCTCGGGTCTCCCCGGCAGTGGCCTCCTGAGGAGGAAAACTGTCCACGACAGTCTGGGCCCTGGGGGTCCGTGCCTGTATCCAGGACGGATCTGGTGTGACGTGGTCTGGCCCGGATTGGTCCAGTGCCGGGCCCCGATGAGCCAGTGACGTCGGTCTCTGTGACGTACCTCACCATCGAGGCTTTTCTCCACGTCGGCAGCGGCCTGTGCGCTTCCCCGTAATTGCACCCAAGCTAGCCCAATTACATGACGCAACCCGAACTGGATCGCAGATCTCGGAGCTACGGGCGGGGTTCTGGCTCCTGCTCTTGGCGGCACCACGTGTTTCACTGAGGTTCACACGAGCGGGCGCGAGAGAACTTTCTAACCTATGCCAACCTGAGGCTTTTACCGTGGGCAAGTTTCGGTCCACATTATGATGCAGACAGTCGGTAGGCGTCACGCCGTTCCCCCCCCCCCCCCTCCCCCACCCGTCGGCGGTCCGCGAACCCGGCACCACCCACGCAGACGGTGGCCTGAGGTGTATGGTCAGAGTCGCAGCCAGGTGCGTCTTGCCAGAGCCAGCGGGCTCTCTGCGCCAATAGTCGGATGGCTGTGCTAAGTCGGAATATAAGTTCGGGCTCGCTGCATGCCGGTCTGGTCTGGAGCCGTCTACGCACAGTCTGACCAGTGCTGGGTGCAGCCATCGGTCTGTCTGTGCACAGCCAGGTGAGCGGATAGTTCGAACGCAGTCAGAAAGCTGCTTGGCTGTCGTTAGGGAAAGCCCACCTGAACACAGCCGGACCATCGAGGTGCAGTCGGCTATCCGGCTGGACACGGTGGAGGCTAGCTCGACATTGTATGCAGCCAGGGAGCCAACTGGAGCGCGGCTCATTACGAGCGGACGTGCCCGGATCGCCGTCAGCCGGCGCAGTCTCACGCCGCTGGCGGCGTCGGCTTTCTATTTTTGAGCCAGAGAAATGCTGACCCGAAAGCTGCCAGCCGCGGGGGCCCGGCTCCATTAGAAATTCCCGGCCGGCGACACGCTTCCACTGGTGGTCGGACGGCGGCGACCGCCGGCCGGCCGGGCCAGATGGCTGCTCCGGACCGAGACGGTGCTCCGGGGAGGCTGAGGAGCCCCGCTGGACACAGCCGCTGTCCGGGCGAGAGGCGAGGGATGACTCGGCACTCACGTCAGCGAGCTCCCTCCCCCCCCCCTCCCTTCCCCGCCCCAGACGCGGCTCAGCCGGATTTGTGAAGCGTTTGGACGTTCTCCCAGCCTGTTAGAGGATGATGCGGAGAAGAAGAAGAAGAAACTTTTGGAGATGCGGGTGAACTCAGGCCGTGCATTAAGCGCCCTTTACAAGTATTTGATTTCCCCCTCTATGTAAAGTTTTACACCCAACCTCTTATCACCGACACTCATTACCACCCAGCCCGTGGTTTCAAACACCACGGGAGGGGGGGGGGGGGGGACACTAGCTGACTCGAACCATTATCTAGTCCTCTACTCCGTCGTGACATACATGATCGGTAGCATTTACTTCCGCACGCACGTGTCTGGTGTGCTATCTGGCTCACATCAACTCCGCCGTCTTGAAGGACTCGTCGACCTGGCTGAACACTCCAAGTCCCCTGAACTACCATTATCACTCGGCCCATTCATTGGTTTCCCACCTTTAAAAGTCCCAGAACTCTGACTGCAATGATTCTCTTGCTGTTTCGATGCTCCGTTGACTGGTGGGTCTTTCCTGACGGTCTTGCAGGGTCTACCTTATCGGGTCTTGCGCTGATGGATCCTTGACTCAGGTGGTGTCTCACCGAACGCACCATGCTTGCGGCGCTCCATGGAAGGTCGGGGCTAAGTTCCCTGCTTAAAAATCCCCTTCGTTAAAGCCGTTCACACTTTATGCCGCGACATTCTGCAGAGCTTTGTCGTCGATATGGGTGTTATGAGAGGAAGATACGTGAAGTAGCATTGCGGCGCAGTATTCCTGGCACGACGTACACAATAAGCCGAAGTCATGATGGAGAAGTAATGTTGCCACAGTTCTAGGTTTGCTGGTGCAGAATATGCTTATCAAACTGCGATTTTCTGCGCGTCCCAGAAATCACAACGTTCGCGAGTTTTTTTGTGGGCCCCGATCCTTTTGGGAACCAGCCCAATTAATTCAGTCTCTCTAGGCGAAAGCCGGCCCAGCCCTGGCCGGGCCTGGTGCCGCGGTACCTCAAAGCAGTCAACTTCCTTCATCGGAACGACTAGAGCGGGATGCGCCATCTGTGATAGCCTCCCCAACTGCTCCGCGGCGCCAGCTGGGGCAACCGATCAGACCGCCACGCGCGGACCGCCACGCGCGAGCCGCCACGCTCGGGCCGCCACGCTCGGGCCGCCACGCGCGAGCCGCCACGCGCGGGCCGCCACGCGCGGGCCGGACCGGTCGGTTCACATGTCACGAATGGATTTAATGAATTAGGTTCATTGGATTGGATTGTTAGATTCGATGGATTTACGATTCGCGATGATCGACCGTTCTGAATGCCTAACCCAAGCTGCCTGACGCTGATTTTCGTAGCAGGAATCACTTCACGTTTTAAGTTCGTTTCGAATCACTTCGTTTTCAACGTCAGAATGAAAATAACACTATTCCCCAGTACCTGTATGACTTGTGCTAACTCACAATGCAATCCTGTCCAATCAGAGCAAATCAGAGGACGTCCAAGGAATTATAGCATAGTACTAATTGTGTAGCTTCAGGGACATTCAATGCCAGCATTTAATCAACTCCCGTTGATAGTTTACTCTCGGTATACAGTCGTCCTAAGCCGCTGTCCTTCTCCATCAACACTCGCATCAAGAGCAGCTATTGCGTTTGCAAACGTTGCTGCCTTGTGACGTAATTTCCAGATCTTTAATCTTCAATCTTTTGCACACCGGGTTGGATTTTTCATTAGCAGTGTACAGATTTTTCAAACGTGGGAGTGAGCGAGGGAAGTGAGTGAACGAAGGTGCTGGTGTTACAGGTGTTACAGCCATAGCTGCATGTACACTTACATTGGATCACAAAATGCAATCATTCGCGCATCGCTCACGTGTTGCGGATACACAAAGGCCTTTCACAATGAATGAATGTCGTGAGAAAGGCGAGGAACGGATACCAGTGAAAAGGAAGAGGAAGACATGCTGAATCAGAGTCTAAGTTGGGGTAAAGTTTGGGAAGGACAAGGGTGGGTAAGGATGGCGCGCTCTACTCCTAGCATCGCACCCGTCTCGCGGGTGTTCAACGGCGCTGAGTGCCGCATTAGGCGAATGGCGGAAATGATCCAGTAAATTCACCATTTTACTCCGGGAGTAACATTGTCTGCATATAAGCAAAGAGCTGTTCTTTGTGATGGCGGGAGAATGTTTCACATTTACAGATATTGAAGCAAGCATCAAATATGACGAAACAAGATCACTCACAACTATTGGTATACTTTTCAAGTGGAAAAGGATGCTTTAGACAGCACGATTCTCTGTTTAGTAAATATGCTTCTCAATACGTCATGGTTGAATTACATCATCGCACCTTGCACAAAATTGATTGAGAGCCAATTGGTGGGCGTTATATGTGGAAATCGCGCTCACGAACGCCAGATATGAATGCCACAACCATGACATATTTTGGCTTGATCCCCGCATGGCTTATGAAAGGGCAGGATTTGAATGACGTTATAATGACGTTACGAATGCCAAGGGGACTTTGAAATACTCTCCCGGTAAACCTTTTCCCGTTTTCGCGGCTGTGTAGCTCAGAAACTAGAGTGGCCTAGGTCTTAAGGAGGGAAGGATTTTGAACAGCATCGAAAGTTGCCCGAGATGACGATTTCAGTTCGAAACCCCATATAAATGTGGAACATTCGCTTCAACAGACTCTGCCTTGAGGCTCACTCGGCGTGCATCAAAAGGTGTTTTGTTGCTGGCCGACCTGCATAGCTGTCCTGGCAATTGGAAAGCTCGAGCAACTCAACGAAAGAACATCACAGAGTACAGATGCTGATCCTGATTCTAAAACATGCACAGGCCCATAGACATGAGTCACGTGACACCCCACGACTGTCGTCAGCCAGACGTCACCGGCACGGCTCGGGACAAAAGAGAGCCGGGAGCCACGACCCCCGGCTGCCCACACCACTACGAGACAGTTCCCTCCTCGGGTCCGCGACCCCTGGCTGCCCACACCACTGCGAGACGGCTGACCCATCCCCGGCTCAGCGCCCAAACCACTAGTTGCCATGGACCTCAGAGAGAACTCTCGCTTAGAATCTCTGGACCTCTAACACCACGAAATCGTGAGCCTTAACCCACCGGTCCGAATCTCCGCAGGCGAGCGTTCCGCGCTCGAGACAAAGGTACACAATCCCGTGTGTTTATTGAAAGCTTTAACGCCCAAGGCATGACGGGGATGGCATTTTGGCGAAAGCGTAAGCTTGCGCTGCTTTCCAGTTGTCGAGCAAATACACACGTGCCTAACGCAAATACCCCAGCCACTCGCCACCTCCATCTTAACGTGGCGTTTGTGGCATAATGAATCGTTGTGGACCTGTAACGTAACGGAACCGTGTACATGGTGGGGTAAAAACATGGTCTTTCATCTGGCTTATTTTTATTAAAGGCCAACTTTTGGGATCATCTCAACCCCTTCCTCAGCCTCGGTTCACTAATAACATAAACTCAAATTATAACACGCCCAGACATACACACACGCGCGCACACGCACACAAAACGACAGAGCAAAAGACCGGAATAATTTCCTCTAGAACATCATTGTGGAATGGTCTATGTGAGACAAACACGCAGAGGTTTAAAGATCCAGGAAGAAATTAGATTTAAAAGATTTGAGCGCATCGAAAGGCGCTCTAGACACGAAGCATTGCATCGCGTGCGAGGAGGAGGAAACCTCACATTATGAGGCAAACTGAACAAAAAAGGAACATTGGGGGGGCGTCTCCCTTTCTAGGACGGCCGCTAACAAGCTTTTCGATGCAAACTGGTGCGGCGATAGCGGGTGTAATTGCCATGTTGAGATCGTTAGGGCCAGAGCAGATCAAAACCGGGGTGGCCGGGTGCCCGGCGGTTAGGTGTCAACCTGGCCACGCTGGCAGGTTTGGGACTTGGCCGTATCATTACGAAACGGCCCGACGGTGGGAAGTGGCGAATTACGCGTTAACTTCAACGTTCATGCGTTACGTTTACTTTACCCCACTTCATGCGTATGTGCTTCATCTTTTTCTTTTTTCAATATGCAGTTCGTGCGTGAATGATACGGATGTGAAAGAGTGGTACAAGGCTCCACTTGTGTCACATAGATATTCACTTCAACAGTTATCAAACCGATGTCAGCAAAAGTGTAAAAAAGGAGAAATGTTGTTGCGTCATGTGCGCACCATAGATGTTCTGACGAGGGTTGTATTTCTCGCAGCTACATAACATTTTCCAGAACGGGAGTGTGTGTTTAGTAGGGCCGGTGTTTTTTACTGTCATGCAAGTGACGCGGTCAGTGACGGCACACTGTGCCAGGTCCAGTAACAGCACGTCCACGCGAATCACTTTCAAGCGTATTTCTTGGGAAAGAGGATAATTTTCTACATCCGATGTAATGTTTTGCGCAAGTAAATAACTTGGCTTAAACGACACATTATTTTGCTTCATTTTCTGTTTCATGATATTGTAGATATAATAAGTAACTACTGATTTCCGAAGCAATTTCAATTGCGTTGGTTGCCACGCTTGTTATTCGTTTGTTGCTAGACATAAAACGGAACGAAACATTTGTGCGCATGACGACCTTTTATGGAAAAATGCGAATCGAGAAGCGTCGAGTAGCACCCAATCGTCCCACTGTCCCATATCTTCCCGATCGTGCCCATCCCGGCATCAGGCTACAGGTCACAGGTCAATACGGTCGCGACCCGAGTGTTTGGGGGCATCAATTGCTCCAGATTTCAAAACCAAGTCGGACTTGTAGTTTTACTGTAATTTGATCGGCTAATGGGCATTAGGCCGAGCTGTTTAACATTAAAACTTATATGAGCCGTGAGTAGTATAACTGGGTTATGGTATTCGAAAGCATCCATAGATATAACTAGACTCTGAGCAGGACTGATAACATTACCCGTTACCACCCCGAGTTTCTAAAGGTTTTTCATGCAATCGTTGAAGCAGATTGGTCGGCGCTTCGGGTGTGATGACCCGGGGGGGGGGGGAGGGGGAGTACAGATGCTCGCTTGTCGGCGAGGGATGGGAGTGGAAGTCAGCGTCGCTGGTCTCGTGCGGAATTTGCGGAAGGGCTTCAAATGGAGTCATCTGGTGCCACTCCGGTGTCGTCGGCGGCGCGTGTAAGCGGGGTGGGTACTGAAAGAGCTTGGGGCGATCATGCTGCACCACGGCGGGTGACGGGTGTCGTCAGGGACGCGCCTGATCGGGGACTGGCTGCACCGCGGCGGGTGACGGGTGTCGTCAGGGACGCGCCTGATCGGGGACTGGCTGGACCGACGGCGGGTGACGGGTGTCGTCAGGGAAGCGCCTGATCGGGGACTGGCTGGACCGCGGCGGGTGACGGATGTCGTCAGGGACGCGCCTGATCGGGGGCTGGCTGGACCGACAGCCGGTGACGCGTGTCGTCAGGGACGCGCCTGATCGGGGGCTGGCTGGACCGACGGCCGGTGACGGGTGTCGTCAGGGACGCGCCTGATCGGGGACTGGCTGGACCGACGGCCGGTGACGGGTGTCGTCAGGGACGCGCCTGATCGGGACTGGCTGGACCGCGGCGGGTGACGGGTGTCGTCAGGGACGCGCCTGATCGGGGACTGGCTGGACCGACGGCGCGGCATCATGGGGTCGGGAGTCAGCTGAGAGGTGGGGAAGATGGCCGATGACTTGGCAGCCGGTCGGTCGGTAGATGGGAGACACGTACGGAGGCTGCAGAAGATGTCGAGGCACGGTGGAGGCTGCCGCACCGAGACGTGCTTGCGAAAGAACCGGGGGCTCCGCAGGGGTCATCCTGTCGAAGCCACCGACTCGTATCACGTATTGGTCGAATTGCCTGACCTCGATGACCGAGCCGGTTTTGTTCACTTGTTTGGAAATGCGCCAACTTGATTCCGCATGCGAACGAGATCTCCCTCTTGCAGTGGTGGTAGGCGTCGCGTATCTTCGGACCAGCGTTCCACGCTCTTCTGATGCCTGTTGCGGAGGGCATCTCCGCGAGACGCCAGTGAGCTGCGCCACGTCTCATGCGAGTGGTACCGTCAGGGGGGGGGGGGGGGGGGGGGGGGGCGACATCGGGACGAATCCCGGATGGGGCAGCCGAAGCGAGTCATTGTCGGAGACATCTTGGTAACCCGATCAGGCCTGTTTCGGTACTGAAGAACGGCACGCTGGAAGGCGTCGGTGTCGAGGCCGCCGTCCTGAGCGGTGTCGTCAGTGATGAGGCCTTTCATCGTCTTGACACCGATTTCTGTGCGACAGCTGCTGTGGGCGAACGGCACCGGCCACACTCTGTGGTGGACTCCCCAGATAGGAAAAACTGACGAGTGGTGGTCGACGCGAGTGCTAGGCCGTCATCCGAAGCCAACTCGTCGGGTATGCCGAATGTGACGAAGGTGCGGCAGAGGCAGCCGATGAGATCGATGAGACCAGTCTTGCCGAGGCTCAGCTGTTTCCACAATTGGCAGGCTGGAATACCGATCCGCGATCACCAGGCGTTGACACCCTCGATGGCGGAAGAAATCAGCGCACACGCACTGGAAGGGTTAGGCGGGAGATTCCAGAGGAAAGGGCGGTGCAGACAATTGATACTGGGGCCATCCTGTTGCGGTGGAGACACACAGCGCGTGTTGAGGCGATGTCGCCGGCAAGCCCGGGCCAGAAGTCAGAGGCTTCAGCTCGAGACATGGACGTGACGCCTCGGTGGACGGACCGTGGGGCCGATAATACGTCTAACCGGAGGGATGAAGGGATGACAACTCTGTTTGACACCGGGAATATGTATGATGTTGAAGCGGTGGCGCAGGTTTTTCTCCCGAAGGCTGTGGAGTCGCTTGCTTGGTGTGTCCTCCAGGGGCCGGTCACCGAATATTTTTATCAGCGGCATATGATTGGCAGCGATAATCAGGTTACTGTAGCCTAGAACGAAACACAGCGCCTTGGCCAGGGCGACAGCCGCCGCCACAGCGTTGTTCTTGACTGATGCGTACCGGGATCGGGTAGGGTGGGTAAACCTGCTGCTCACAAGAGTGGTTTTCCAACCGTCATGGTAGCAGAATGGAACAGGCTGAGTGCACACACATTGCTTTTGGAGGGGTCAGAAGTCCACGCCCGTCTTCGACCAGTCTGTTGCGAGGAATGTCGTCCGAGGTGAGTCGAAGATTCTCACACCCTCCTCAATCTCGCTGATGGTGACTGACAAGGAGTCTTCTGGGAGTCTTCGAAGAGGGTGTCGAGCTGGGGCTCCCAGTAGAATGAGGTCTTAGATTTCAGGAGCTCGCGGAAGGCCGCATTTTCTCTGCCATCCTGAAGGTGTAGGATACCAGGTTTACTAGGAGCGGATGTCGGTGATGTCCCTCGGCGACGGGAAGTCCCGGATGGCCTGAGTGAAGCGGTCACATGGTCGTACGCTCTCCAGGGTGACGTTGAACCCCGCGGACTCCATACCGTCTTGAGCGAGGGCGAGTTTGGTGGGGTTTAGGGCGATCCGGTTACGACCACATAAGTCTAACCACTTGACGGTCTGCCTGAAACACTCTTCTATGGAGCCTGACCGGAGAAGGACATCGCCGATGCAGTTGGTCTTCCTGGGCAGGTTGGCGACAATCTCGTCATATATCTGTGTGTATGCATTTCCAGATGCAGTGCAGCCTTGCGGGCGGCCCAATACCGATGTTGTAAACGGCCCCACGGTGTTATAAAGGTGGTGGGCTGGCGGTCTTCGCGTCGCAGGAGTGCACTTTGGTAACCGTTCCGACAGCCTAGGACTGTTTTCTTCATGCTAACGGGGACTGACCTGGCTTGGTGGAATGGTGATTGGGTGTGGTGGGCCTCCCGAGTGGCATGTTAGTTCAGGTCTTGGAGATCCACGGTCCTTCGAGGTGTGCCATCTATCTTGGCAGTAACTACCACGCAGTGACACCAGGTGGCAGGCCCACCGATTGGGACAGGCTCGAGTGCCCCTAGCTAGACGTCGCCGTCGAATCTGACCTTTCCTCTGCCTGCCAATACCGGAGCACCGGGAGGTGTGTGGTGCGCGACGGGAGTCGAGTCAGGGTCTACCATCAGTGCCAACAGAGGGGCTGGCATGGTGGCTAAGGGCTGGTGGGGATATACGTTGAAAATACTCGCTGTGTGGGTATCTTTGAGGTCCTGCTCCAGTTTTTTACGAGTGGCGTCAGTGGAAGCCATGGGTGGCGTCTGCGGAGGGGGCCGAGGGCGCTCACGGCAAGGGCAGCCGCACGGCGCGTTCGATGTTTCGCTCGTGGCGAGGATGTCCGGTGCTGTGGCGTCGCGAGATGTCGCGAGTGTGGATGAACCGCGGTGCTTCTCGCCTCAAGACTGGAAGTCCTGGGAGATGATGGCGAGGGCGGAGCACGCCTCTCTGCTGAGGAGGAACTTGTCTGATTCGTTTGTGACCTCCTGCCTGGTGCAATGGGGCGACTCTGTTGGCTCGTGTCGGACAGCCTCAGAAGGACGGCTCCCAAGAGCAGGACTGTCTTGTTGTTTACCGCGGTTAGCAGTTGACGTGGATCAGGCCTTTGTGGGTGATGCCGAATGTCCTAGAGAGCGCTGGGGCCAGTCACCGCAGCTTTGGCAGCCAGTGTCGGCGCACTGCGAGTATGCGAGACTTACTGTTGCGCGGTGTGGGGTCGACGCCAGCGCCGGTAGTCCTCACTCGCCGTCTCGGCTGCAGTGTCTGCGGTGGGTTGAGGCATGGAACGGCGAGACATACACTTTCGGCCATGTCGCCGTAAACGTGATGCCCGATAACGATCAAGTTCAGCCCTTCAAATGACTTATAGGTAGTCGAACAGGTGGCCGTTGAAGATGGCGCCAGTGTCGTTTTCCAGTCCGTTGGACTGATTGGGGTGAGGCGGGGGCGGGGGCGGCGTTTGAGTCCGCCTTTTGACCCGGCATACGCACTCGGTGTAGTGGTCCTCGCCACAGTGACGGCATGTCTGCCCGTACGCTGGACACTCCCGCTGCCGTGGCCTCAGGACGGGGGGGGGGGGGAAGGGGGCGTGTTAACCGTAGCCGAGGTTGCCGCAGTATCCACAGGGTTCTGACAGCTGGTGCTGAGGTCCTGGAGGTTTTGGTGACAGTTGGACCTTCGTCTTTCCTTCTTCTGTCTGCGGCAACTGCTAACGGACGCCAGAGTGGTGGCTTGGCAGTCGCGTAGCTGAAAGGCGGAACGTTTGCCTGATTACTCCGCCTCGGCGAGGCGGAACACGTCTCCCAGGGGCCTCCACTGATTTTCTGCGCCCAGGATGTCCCATCGCATGTCGGGATCGGCGATGCCACGAGTGAGGGTGTCTCGGATCGCATCGCCGGTGCAGTCAACGTCCGGACGGCAGTTGGAGCGCTGGACTGAAAACCGACAGACGCCTGCTTGTCCTCTCAGATGGGCGCCGAGCCCACGAACCAGCTCGCCGCGGTCCTGTCGCATGTTTGATAGGGCGACTCGGGCGACCGTTGCGTTCTCCTCCCTCACAGTCAGCTGTTTGAAAGCAGCGAGTGCTTCCCCTCGGGCTGTGAGGCCAGGCTCCCGCCAGCAGCTCGTGTGAGGTCTGCGCAGTGCGGCCTTACAGTATTGCCGAAGATAAATGGAGACGTCGGTGCACGCCAGTCCAGCAGCGTCGCGGTATTGCTCACATCGGGTGATGAAATACCTCCAGTCAGTGCAGCTGCTTCCTGCAGGGATGACAGGTCTCTGGAGCTTGCGAGTGCCTGGCTTGGGGGCGCCCGATGACTGCTGTTGTGACTGGTGAGGAACGCAGTCAAGGTCGTCGACGTATCGACACCCATCGATCGCGCTCTTGACGGCTTCCATCTCTCTCGGGAGCCTTGCAAGTTATGGACGCCAACACAGATCAGCGAACACTCTGATCAGCTTTTCATTTATTCAGCACACAATGTTGGAGCACATCTGAGAAGAGACAACCATCAGCAAGGCACTATCAAACAAGCAGCAGAGGGGGCTGAGAACATTATTCTGCAATAAAGACGTGACGTAACATGGCCTGGATGGGTCACTACCTATCTTCAAAAATGCAATATAACGGTCGGGTCAGAAACGGTCCTTTATTTAGACACGGCCATACACTCACAAGCGCATACCAAAATGCACACGGACGCACACTCATGTACACGTGCATATATGCAAACGTACGCACACGCGCAGATACACATC
The DNA here is from genome assembly GCF_011947565.3 of Pollicipes pollicipes. NCBI lineage: Eukaryota > Metazoa > Arthropoda > Thecostraca > Pollicipedomorpha > Pollicipedidae > Pollicipes > Pollicipes pollicipes. Next base: position 125,864 of record NW_023596737.1, on the reverse strand, counting down.
AATAATTGCCATCATGAAACGTCCCAACCACAAGGGCGGTGCAAGTAAGTAGCAAGGCAAGCATTCCTGCTATGCACTGGTGTTTACCCGCCAAACGCCAAACGCCGAAACGCCAAAAAGCATTAAAGTGGTTTTATTGCAGTGCTTTGAGTTCCCTGGATTTTGGCATACACTCACCAGATATACCCATGATTTTTTATGAAACGGACTAAGAGACGGAACTTACCCTTTGCTGGCCACCTGACCCAAAGAGTGTTCCTTGTAATCGCTTTACTGAGCATCCAGCGCGAAATCAGGCGCGATAACGAGCTCCAACATAATTACACACTGCTCGATAGCTAAACTGCGCTGAGCTGCGGTGCAGAAGTGAATTATTTGCGTTAGAGTACGTCAAATGAAATTTTTAAAAATTAAACTAACCCTCTTTTTAGCTGTTTCAGTAGCTGTGAAAGTGTATTGCAATTTCTAGCCGTGTATTTGACTGACATCCTATTTCACCGTATTTGATGGTCGATCACCAAATGGTCTGTCTACAATTCTGCCGCACTTTGTTTGTTTGGCTTTCCTGCATGGTGTGCGGACCTGGGTCTGCAGAACGTATGCGAGCTGAGAGTGGGTGGGAGCGAAGGTTCGAGGTAGGGGTCGTCATAGCATCCGTGTATGAGGTGTGCATAAACTTGCCAGTTGATCAGAGATGGTATGCCATGTTTCAGAAGCCTTTTGCACGAAGTATAGTTCCATGGGGTACAAGGACATTGACAAGAGTGACGATAGTCAGAATCAGTGATATACTTCCCAAACTGAAAAACTAAAATTCATGCGTAAGTTGGCATCTACTGACGTAGTTATGGAGGCCTTTGGATTTTGTTGTAAATGTGACTTAAGTCTCCCTTAGGTCAGTATTATGCAAATTACACAAACAGTGTGTAGTATGCTTTGCAAGCAATATTGCTCATTTCTTTTTGAAATTGGGCCCCAATAGGCAGCAGGCAACACCTCACCTGGCCAGTCCAGCGTCCTATTAAGCTTAAAGAGTTTTTGTGAACAGTTAAACATGTATAATTTTGTCATTTTTAATGATGAGACATTGCACCAGCTGTGATACCTCAGGTAAAATGCTAATAATATGCATCATGCAAGATGTATTGGGTGTAGCAGTGGCACTGCAGCAACAATCTCAGTGTATTTACATTGTAAATGTGAAGGTTTAGAGTTCTTTGATCTCACCAGTCTCATCACTCCAAATTGGTTGACACCAATCTCAGCACATGGTGTGATTGTGTTTCAAGTAATAGTAATCTGCTAAGCTAGCATCAGGAAAGAAACAGTCCCAAAATATTTGCAATTTAGAGATGGTGTGGGAATCCAGGGTGGCCTGGCCGGAGTTGGGTGCATATGAGTGCAAGGTTTAGTGCACTTATATAGTGTAAATATCTGGCCATGTGGACTGATTGTTGCAGGATGGCCTTGATGGTAATTAGTGTTTTAGGGCATGCTGACAAGGCAGGCTGCCTTTAAGGAGTCACTCATCTTGTTTTTTGCTGTTAATTGTGCTAAGTTCTGTATTATACCTACGGAAGAAGCATGGCAAAAGAATGATAAAGGAACAATATGCATGTGACATGTCTAGAGTGCTAAATTGCATAGGTCCCTGCCCTCTCTACCACTGATTACCTATAGAAATATTCATATACATATATTTATTAAAATGTAAAATAGGTGGTTTTGATAGAAAAGAACTCAATCTGGTTGCATCGTAAACTTGTTAGCAATTAGCAAATATCAATACAAATTCTGTTTTTTTAGAATTCCACATCATTAATTCCATTATTATTCCATTATTCCATACCAGCATTTGATACCATGCTATTCCATATATTGGTGCTGAATATTCTGCATTTTCTGTCACATTAATGGTAGTATTGCTATTGTGCACTAATGCTGATATACCTTCAGCCTAAAGTTGTGCTCTCTTTTATTTTCTATTTTATTACATGGAAACATTCCACACTCTTTCATGAAAATTGTATATTGCAGGTGCATGGAACTCCAAACACATTGCTGCACCAGCACCTGCACTAAAGATAACACCTTTTTGAAAAATATGTTGCATGTGGAGGATTTGTAAAAATTGCACATATGGTTAGGTACTTAAGAATATTTTCCAGTCATCAAACTGCAATACTTCTCATAAAAAGCAATGTTATATAACAATATTTAGATGAGGCATTAACAACTTTAGTACATAATAAATTACATTGTCACCTGTCTGTTTGGGCTAAAAAATTAGCTAAATCACCTGCTGCCTGTTTGTTTAAGAAAACACAGTTGTATCATTTCAATCTGCATGTAATGAAAGCTGACCTGATTCACAGGACTAGTATGTTCAGATACTCTGCATTCCAGCATAGTCATGAGGGATTTTGACATTCTGTTAAGATTAGAGGCATCACTTTTAAGAGCATTGTAATACATTAAGGCAGACAAGTTATCTTCCAGTTAATGATAAACTGTGACAAGCTTTCCTGATTCATTTGACATCTCATTTTGTGCCTGAACAAACCTGTCCAAATCACAGTAATGATAACAAATTGAGAAATTAGTGTGGGTGCTTTGAGAGGAGAGGATAGTCATAGTGCTTTCATTCATGACATTGTTTTGGTCTATGGTGGTGAAACATTTGGCAAGGCATGCAAGTGTCAGTATTTCACTTGTTCAAAATTGGTGATGATGGAAACATTCATTGGAATCAAAATATCCATTTGTTCTGGGACCAACATGATTTAGAGACTAGTACATCCAAGTCTTGAAAAGTTAAGCAGGTGCATTGTCATGTATGGTGTTGATAAAATTGGCATTGATTGGTTTGTGTATGTTTTGTTTTTGTTTAGTGAATTGTTGAATATGCACACAATGAAATCATTTCATTGAAATATTCTGCACTGGTTCCAGATCAGTCAGTCAACTGCAATCATGGAGAACATCATGACATTGTCGGCAGAAGACCTAGCAAATGCTAACACTTTTCAGATTAATGGTAAGTACACTTTATTTCCATCTTGCTTTCAGAATATTGCATGGTCCCAACTCCTTTTTGGAAGTGCCTACATCAGTATAAGTGCTCCAAGGATGTCAGGACCCAGAGAACCCCCTTAGACACCCTGGGTGGGGCTGGCCCCAGCATTATCTGATGTCAGTATAAGGTGTGTCATTATGCATGGTAAGTGAGCCCAAACAGTCCAAATTATTATCTGGATTTTTCAGTCATGAGGACATTGATGCCCCAGCATGATATTTTGTTAGTTTAGTATGTTCATAGACGCCCCCATGTTCTGGGTCCCCTAACTGCCTCAAGCAGATAATATCTCAGCCATTTATGACATGTTTGCCACATGCATAATGAGCATCTATGTGATTTAGATAAACATGTTTGCACCCTACTTCCAAACAGCAGTGTTTGGATGGCTGTTGGAGGGATTATATGTGTACATATATATATATATATATATATATATATATATATATATATATATATATACATATTGAAGGCTTTGGAAATATGTTGTCATATTGCTCTGTAAAAGATGGTGTAGTTCATCCTTGTAACATTATCTATGCAATTGGCAGTGAATGATGATGGAACTGCATCAGCTGTGGGAATGCCAATCAGTGTGGTGCCAGCAGAGGGCAGCTATGTCCTCAAACAGCTGGAAGATGGCTCTACAGTACTACTGGATGCCGTAAGTCACAGCTGAAAGATCCAGCAATGTTTTGAATGTGGCATGTGTTGACAGGTTGTTGCATGCCACTGGGAAGTAGGTGGCAAATAGTCCTGTGGTTATGAGTTCTCACTCCCTTTTGTGACCAGATTTGATCAGTGCCAGTGTTGTTGCACATGTCAGGTTTGTGCTGGGATATTGCTTTTTTCTTCACTTTCTGTGAATTATCACCCATGTACATAAATGTTGACCTGTTTAGATGCACAGGCATACCTGATGATATCTGGGATAATAATTGTGGAGCCTGCATGCACTCAGGGGAGCCCCCACTATGTTTCGCTCCGACAACTCTTCCAAACATGATGCTTTAATCCCTTGTTTTTGCACTCTGGTAGCAGTTAGCCAGCGGGCTGGCGAACGCCCGCCCTCACGCAGCGTTTCTCCCCGCCGCCCACAGATGGCCTTCCTGAACCAGATGGGTGGCCAGGTAGTGCTCTCCAGCGGCGGCGCGCTCGGGCCCGACATCATGGCGCACGGCATCTTCTCGGCCGACCCGGAGGCCGAGCACGATGGCCAGCCAGCGCCCATACAGGTGAGGAGGCTGCTGCCGGCGGGCGGCGGCGTCTCGTCCTCCCTCTCCCTCCTCCTGGTGATGCGGCCGGCTGGGGCGCGCTCGCGGCGGCTCCGCTCGCGTTGACGGGTCCGCGGCAGGGCTCTCACACACGCGTGATGGGGTCTGGTGCGGCACCATGTGGGTGTGGCCGAGCAGTGCGTTGCTGCTTCGCCGCGTGTTGGGGCTGGGTTGGTTCGGCGCCGATGACTGGCCAGCGCCGAAGCTGGTGTAGTCTGCTTTGCTGTAGTGTCAGACACTGAGCTGCTACTTGTATTGCTACTGGTTCGACTATTGCAGCGGGAGTTAGAGCTGGCGCTGTCACCCGGTCTGCTGTTCTGTCAGGTGCTGGAGCAGGTGCCCGAGTCGCTGGAGCCGGTGTCGGCGGCGCTGGGGCCGGTCTCGGAGGCGCTGGTGTCGGAGGCGCGGGCCGGTGTCGGCGGCACTGGAGCCGGTCTCGGAGGCGCTGCCGTCGGTGGAGTCACTGCTGGCAGACACGCCCGGCCTGGGGCAGGAGCAGAGCCCGCCGCCGCCGGCGCGCGCCCGGCGCCGCGTGCCGCGACTCTTCCCCTTCGAGCCGGACCCGGAGCCGCCTGGACCGGTACGGAGCGCCGGCCGCCTCTAGTGCCCACGGCCGGCGACGCCGCTGGGACCGCCCGCCCCGGCACGACGGGCTCGGCCAGTGTGGCGGGAACACCGCGTGGTGGGGGGGGGCCCGCACTGCAGTCCTGTAAAGTATTTGGCGTCATGGCCATGCTCCCACCCGATACGTCTCGGATACTTTTTTACGGAGTTTATGGGTATCCGTACTGCCCGTATATGTTATTCCGCGTCGGCCCCTGACTCGGGCAGTGGTAGCATCCTGCTACATTAGTTGTCCCGGCGCACGTCTGCGCTACCACATCGCCCACGGAGGCTGGGAGTCGCGCCATCTGTTGGGATGCCGAGTGGTATGTTGGTATGAGTGTGTCGAGGCCGACGGACTGGGTCAGCTGGGCAGTGTGCCTGCCGACAGCTGGAGCACACCAGCGGCTGACATCTGTGTTATCACTTGGCAACATTGTACACCAGTTAAGTGCCAAGGATGGGGATTCTGTATGGCCATCAGGTAATGCCTTGCATTTTTGAGGGTGATGGCATTTTGCATTTTTGTACCATATTGACAGTGTGTTTACTCGATTGTATGACAACGTGTGCAGCCATTTGTGGTATACTGCAGAGGTCTTGACAGCAACCCGCACCGTTTCAGGCCCCTTGGCGCTGTCAGAAGTGCGGAAAAACGCTCAATATCTGGAAACGCTACCTCAACCACATCAAGTCCCACGACTATGAGAAACCATTCAAGTGTGATAAATGTCCAGAGGCTTTCAACTTCCAGGTCAGTGCGGCCGTTCCCCCTCGTGCCACTTACACGTTTGGCTGTTCGAACCCCATCTGATGTTGTGTGCACCTGTGGATGTAATTGGGCATATTCGTGACATGCGCCTGAAGTCGACATCTTCGTAGATGAACACCAGGGTAAAGTAGGTCACCTGCCTGCGGTTTGTTCACCTAAAACGGCGAGGCCCTCCCGAAGTCTGTGACGCCGTGGTCGTCGGACGTCGCGAGCGTCGTGCCTGACACACCGCCCCGACACGCCGCCCCTGACACGCTGCCCCTGACACGCTGCCCCTGACACGCCGCCCCTGATGCGCTGCCCTGGCACGCCGTCCCTGACACGTCGCCCCTGACGCGCCGCCCCTGACACGCCGCCTTTGACGCGCCGCTGCCGCCCGGTGCCCCGCAGAAGAACTGGGAGCTGCACGCCGTGAGCCACGCGGCCGACCCAACGCCCTGCCCGGACTGCGGCCGGGCCTTCCGGCGCGTGGCCTCGCTGCGCGCCCACCTGGCCCTGCACGAGGTGGACGAGGCGATTGTCTGCCCGCAGTGCCAGCACGAGTTCCCCACTCAGGTCTGTCGGCGGCGGCGCTACCGTGTGCGGTGTTTTGACCGAAGTGGAAGCCTGCCGGTCGGCACGGGGTTGTTGGCGTCGCGTATCACTTGCCACTTCTACGAGGGGCGGGGATGGGGGTGGAGGATGTAACTAGCGTTGCGATTAGCGATTAGGTTAGCGATTGCCAGGTTGGGCTTTGAGATGGCCAGATGATTTCATTGCACTTTCGGTTTGGCCCGCTGTTCTTGGAAGAGGTTAGAAGATTGTTTGGTAGAATGGGGACGGGCTACTGGGGTAGCAGAATGACTGATGTTTTTCTTGTCGTGTCGATCAGCGCGGAGGGCACTCTGTGCCAACCTGAGAGGATCATCTGTTCGATGTTGTGGCTGCTTGTTAGCATCGCTCAACCTATCAGTTCGTGCCCGTGGGGTTTCTAAGCTTATGCCTTCAGTGAAGAGTTGAGAATCACCTGATGTCCTCCAGTTCTTCGTCGAGAGTAGTGACAACAGTTCATCCGCGGCGGCAGTAGTGATAACGGGTCAACTCTTAGGAGTGATGAGTACAGGTCATCTGTGTTGGAAGTGATGACAGTGGGTCGTCTGTGTTTGGGAGTACTGGCTACAGCTCACCTGCCTTGGGAGTGAGCTCTGCAGGACACGTGTGTTGGGCGTGATGACCCTGGGTCGCCGGTGTTGAGACTGTGACAGCGGGCCGTAGCGGTCGTGGTGGCAACAGCGGGCCCTCCATGTGGGGGGCGATGCCGGCCGTCACGCGCCGCGAGGTCGCCAGCGGCGCACAGCTGACCCGCCGGCCGGATGTCCGCCGCAGGTACTGCTGGACAAACACCTGCCAGTGCACACGGCGCCGGCCGCCGTGAACCTGGAGCTGGTCGTCACGGCGCCCCGCCGCGAGGCCGGCCACGCGGCCGAGTCGGGCCCCGGCACCGTCGCCGACGCCGACGCCGACGCCGAGCTCGGCGCCGACCCGGCCGGCGGCGACAACGTGCTGAAGCCGTCCAACATCAAGCGCACGTGCACACAGTGCAAGCTGGTGTTCGCCACGAACAGGGAGCTGCTGGACCACCACAAGGAGCATCAGACGGTCAGTGGTGGCTGCTGGCAGCCCGGTCGGGTCCGGCCGCTGACGACCGGGCGTGGCCCGCGTGACTCGGAAGGACGGTGACTGCCTCGCGGTGGCTGTGGGGTAAAGCAGACGCGGGATAGTATACGTTGTCGTATGCTTCCACGCGGCAGGCATGGCGGCGTCCGGAAACGGCGTCGGAAGTGCAGTCACTGTCGTCCCTGTGATGGACGACGTTTGTGGCGTGGGCCGGGCTGCCGCGCCCCGGCGGTGCCTGGTTTACACACGTGACATAGCTCCTGACCCCTGCCCAGCGCACGCCGTGTTTCTGTGTTCTCTGCTATGATCGGCGTGAGAGATGGTGACTATGGCTAACGACTAAAGCATGGCCTGCGTCCTGAAATCAACCGAACACGCTGCCGAAGTGAGAACTTTGACCAGCTGTCGTCCAATGCTGCCCTACATCGGTAGCGCGGTCCCGGGGGCTGTACGTGGACCGGCGGTGTGTGACGGCCGGCTGGCGCCCTCCCGCAGATCCGGTCCATACTGAAGCTGCAGCAGCAGCGGCGACGGACTAAGCCGAGCTCGCGGCCCAGCACGCGCTGCCAGATCTGCCAGAAGTCGTTCGCCAAGCCGGGCCTGCTGCGCCGCCACCAGCTGATCCACACCGGCGAGAAGCCGTTCAAGGTGAGAGACGGCTCTCTGGGCTGCGATTGGCTGGCCTCGGGTGGAAGCACTGGCGTAGCAAGGCAGCTTCGCGGAGCGCTCGAGCAGCCGGCAACGCCATCCGCACCACCTCACAAGGTCTTCATTGGTGACCAGACGTACAGCTGGCGTCCAAAACATACGTGTTTTTCGTTTGGCATCGACTGGCTTGTCCAGGCTCAGTTGCAGGGAGCGCTACTCTAGGTCCAGGCTCATTTGAAGGGCGCTACTCTAACGTGCCCCCTACACTCCCCTCCCCAGTAACACGTCCCCGCCGCACCCCCCAGTGCGAAATCTGCGACCGCGCCTTCAACCAGAAGAGTGCGCTCAAGATCCACCGCGAGTCGAAGCACGGCAAGATCCGGCCCTACCAGTGCACCATCTGCAAGATGTTCTTCGCGCAGCGCGGCAACCTGCGCAACCACGTGCGCCGCGTACACAACCTGAGCGAGGCGCGCGAGCGGATCTTCAAGTGCGAGCACTGCGGCTGCGGCTTCGCCACCAGCGGCGTGCTCGGCAGTCACATCAGCAAGATGCACGATCCGCCGAGCAACACCGGGATGAGCGCCGACGCGCTGCGCGACCTGGTCCGCCAGCTGCTCGACTACTCGGCCGGCAACGCTGCGGCGCGCGACCGCATCCAGGCGCAGATCCAGGAGATCGCGCGCTCCGGCGTCGTGCCCGACTGCGTGCTGCCGGCGGCCGAGGGTGCGGGCGAGGCGGCGGCGGCCGCGGACGGCGGCGCGCCGCCCGACAGCGCCGTGCAGGCGGCGCCAGGCCCGAAGGCGGCGGCTCCGCAGCGCACCGACCCGCCGCCGCCGCCGCCACCGCCGCCGCTGCCGCCGGTACCGCCGCCGGTGCCGCCGCCGCGCGCCGGAGAGCCCACACGCGACAAGCGACCGGCAATCATCACCGTCGTGGACAAGATGGTGCAGGGCCGCGAGCGCAAGCATCTGGTGCGTGTGCGCTACGAGGGCCGGCTGCGCTGGTTCCAGTGTCTGTTCTGCGCCAAGGAGTTCCGCAAGCCGTACGACTTGGTGCGCCACCTGCGCATCCACACCAAGGACAAGCCGTTCCGGGTGAGTGTCAGCCGACTGAGTTCTTGCTGAGGATTATGCGGCAGCTGTTGCGGTCTTTGGTGTTCTGAGTGACGTTAGATGCATCCCCGGCGGCGCCCATTGTTTGATTGGAATTTAACGCATTTAGGTCATGACCAGTAACTTGCTTCTGTTTCCCTCAACTGTGCGCGTGGACCGAGCCAAGTCCTCCCCGTGGTTGCCCGTCCCCACGTCCCCACGGGTGACCAATTGGTGACCGAGTCCCCGACGGACGGTTGTATGTGGCGCTGGCGCCGGGCCGGGCGGCGTGCCGGGCCGGCGGCGTCCCCGAGATTGACTGACGCCTCGTGGCCGGCCGGCAGTGTCCGCAGTGCTTCCGCCAGTTCACTGTCCGCTCCGGTCTGGAGTCGCACCTGCGTGCCCACCGCGGAATCAAGCTGGCCAGCTGCCCCATCTGCCACAAAAAGTTCTCCACCGCCGGCGTGCTCAAGGTCCACCTGAGGTCAGTGATAGCAGCTGCCCTGGAGTCACCCCTGGCTAGTGCTGGGTCCAGCTCCACCTCGTCATTATTGATATCTGGTCTGGTGGAGGTCGATCAAAAGGCTGTCGTGGCCGGTCCAGTTTGCTGGCAAAGGGGGCCAGAGGTCTCCCGCAGTTCAGCGGGGTTTTTGTCACTTCGGTTCGGCGGAGAGCGGGCTGTGTACCACACCACTGGGAGCGCTATTGGTGGCCATCGCAGTGAGTTGGGGTGTCGCTCTAGGCCGTCGGCCACACGGACCCAGTCATAGCGTGGCAGACGGCACGGGTCGACGTGTCAGCTGTCTGAGCAGGTGGCTCCTGACCATCAGCTGCAGTGCTTGTGTCGCCGGCCGGCCGGGTCCGTTCCGACCGCGCGGCAGCGGGCCGGCGGGCGGTGGTGTCGCGGCGCCGGCGTCTGACGGCCGGCCGTTGCAGGCTGCACACGGGCGCCAAGCCGTACCACTGCCAGTACTGTGAGAAGCAGTGCCGCACGCTGGGCCAGATTCAGGCGCACGAGGCGGCCCACCGGCGGACCCGCACCGACGCTACACGTGAGCGAGGGGGGGGGGGAAGCCGGCCGCGCCGCTGCACCGGCTGATGGTGCCTGGCTCAGGGTTACCAGACGTGCCACATCTCGCGATACGACGGCTTTGTCGGCTTAGTTGGGACAGTGGGTACACGGCAAATGTATGGGTGGCTAGCAGTTAAAATAGTACGTCGAAGCGGATAGTTAATTTTGGCTGGATGCAGCGAAAGCTTGGGCATACAACACCGTTTTTGTTCACTGTGCTGCAGTGTGTCTTTTTGAATTATTGCGATGGTACCCAGATGAAGTCTATCGGCATTGTGCCGCGCGCCGGGATGTCTTGCAGGCTTGACCCTCACAACCGTGCATTGAAAGAGGGCTACTAGAGCCTGGCTACCGGTGTGCGTAGCGTTTGGTCGCTGGCTCTGTCCATCGAGCAGCCACTCAGCGACCTATGTGACGTCACCCGCGCGAGCGGCGGCGTCGGTGCTGACGGTCCTCGTGCGGCAGGTGACGACGGTGACGACGCTGACGAGAGGAAGAGGGCGTCGCCGGACAGTGGGCCGGAGGTGCGACTACAGCCGCCCATCCTCATCACCAGCAGCGGTGAGGCAGCTGGCGCCGGCGGCTGGCGGCCGGCGGCGCGCGCCGGTCTCGGCGTCAGCTCCGGAGTCTAGCCGGCGCTCGGGGGCCGCGTAGAGAGCTTCCACACTCTCAGCCAAAACGGGACAGATGCCTGGTTTGCGTGCGGCGGTGACGCGTGTGTGCAACATACACGACACGTGGTGCGCGATACCGATACCGTTGATTTAGCCTGGTGGTGAGCCGTTCAGCAACCGTGCAACCGTTCAGCTCCATTGCCCTCCGCGGCTGCTATTGCAAGAAACGCCGTGCGTGGGCCGTGTGGTGGCTCTGCGCCGCTCCGCCTGTTCCTAACAGCCCCGTACGGTGTGTGTTGGTCAGGTATGGTGCAGGTGGACCGTCCGCGACGTATTGAGATCCCCGAGGGCGACGAGGCGCCGGACCGGCCGCACCGCTGCACCCAGTGTCGCGCCGCCTTCAAGAAGGTCTCCCACCTGAAGCAGCACATGCGCTGGCACACGGGCGAGAAACCGCACCACTGCCCCATGTGCAACAAGTCAGTGACGCTCCGACGACCCCGACCGACCCGACTCCTGTCCCCTGGGTCGTTGGCGGATCGTTAGTCAGAATCACTCCTGCTGACCCAGGGTTTCACTCGGACTGAGCTCTGTTGGTGCTCAGTGACGTCTCCCGTGAAATTGGCATTTTAATGCATATGCGGCTGCAGGTCAGCTGTTGACAACTGTTTTCTAGCTGACAGGATGTTAAGTTGCCTATACGCTGCCTTAGGCACTTAACAACTGTGGGGCGAAATGACTATCGCAGTCGGCGCAGCCTAAAATCCCAAGCATCATCATCACAGTGGGATGCCGTTTAGACGTGTATTCCGCACACAAGACGGGCGGTAAGCTGCACCTGCTACGTACACTGCTACGTAATCGCCGCGGGGCGCCTGATCTGCCCGTGCGCTTCTGACCCGACCCGTCCGCTGGCTGCCGGGCGGCGCCGTGTTGACGTGCGCCAACGGCTCTGTCGACAGGAGCTTCATGACGTCCAGCGTGCTGGCCACACATTTGCGGACGCATACTGGCGCGCGCCTCTTCAAGTGCCCCATCTGCTCGCACGCCTTCACCACCAAGAGCAGCATGACCCGACACATGACCACCCATACCCAGGTAAAGTAGGGCCGCCCCCGCCCGCGGCTCACGCCCTCTGGCCGACACAGGATATGTGTGCGCGTTGCGTAAGAGTATGTATGATTGATAGAATGACAACTACATATGCAAGGAAATCGAGGAGTAAGAGGTAGGATGCAGAGTGAGCGGAATAGTCGCTGCATATTGTTACGGGTAGGGCGAATGTAGTTGTTTGTAGTGATGACATGCATATTCGGCAGAATAGTAATTGTATGGAGTTTAGGAACCACATCGTTTTCCTTGCGGGCGTAAATTCTCAACGTATTCTTGTGCAGGTCTTGAAGACTAGAAGTTGCGGGAGTCTCGTTCAGGTTGACACCATTGGTAGCCCCACTTCGCGATCTCCCAATGCTCTCAACAGATTGTTTCACGAGTGGCCGCGTCGCAAACAGATCGCAAGTTTTGCTCTGGGGACGGTTTGAAAAATTATCGGTCATCATGACGCTTGCGAGACAAATGAGAGGCGGCTACGGATCGTATTGAGGACTTACCATACATCTAGTTGTGTGAAGGGATGCTGGGTTCACATAACCGATTCCTTCCGACCGGCTAGCACGAAAACACGCGCCCTGATCGTGTGGTCTCGTGCGCAGGAGCGGCCGTACATGTGCCCGTACTGCCAGCGCCGCTTCAAGACCCGCATGATCTGCAAGAAGCACACGCGCTGTCACAAGTTCGAGATAGCCAACAGCAACGTTCTGGTGAGCCCTCGGCGGGGGACGGCGGCAGGGCGCGGGCGCCGCGCTTCAAGGCGCCCCTGTCCGCCAGCTTTGAAGACGTGTTTCAGGGTGGCGGTCTGTGCGTGGAATATTCGGTTGTGCGGGAAAGTGAGTCTCGTAACCTGAAGGTCGTAGATCGTCGTTCGGCTGTCATTGGCTGTGATAGTTTAGTTATCAGCATCAGATAAAGTTGTTAAATGGTCAACAATAGGTAGGGGTGATTGTTCGGCATTGATATGCAAGTACGGGAGGTATTTACCCTATCACCGACATACACGGCTGTCGCTCAGCGGCCGCAGTCAGTGACTAGGCTGTCCGCGCGCCTGCACCAGGTAAAGTTACCAACGGCCATTACCTAGCGAGGAGGCCCTCTCGTCATTAGCAGCCAAGCTTCCCATCCCTCACTGACAGATCGGGTGGCTGCAACAGCGGGGCCTTGTCTGGCCATCAGCTGTGCTGGATTGCTCGACTGCGGATAGATTGTCCGTCTGTGTCGGTGGCGGCGCGCTCAGGCCGGCTCATCGCCTTTGTCTGCAGCAAAACCAGCTGTCGGGCGGCCTGTTCACGGACCTGATGACGCCTGAGGAGGAGCCGCTGCTGTCGGACGCCGCCTACACCACGCGCGCGCAGAACGTCAGCGTCATCCTGGACGAGCATGGCCAGATGGTGCAATGTGAGTGGCCGCCGCCGCCGGCGCCGCGCGCCACGCCTGGTGGGCCGGCAGCCATCGGCCTGCGGCGGGCGTGCCGTACACCCTCCTTCCGCCGCGCCGTGCTCGCCGCCTCCCGCTGCTGTGTGTGTGTGTTGTGTGTGTGTCTCATGAATGTCGTGAGGTACTGCGAGCTATCCCGACAAGCCATGTCGCCGTGCTGTCGGCTGTTTGGGCGTCCCCGTGAGTGACGCGCGGCCCTGTGACCGGCGATCTCCTCACCGGTCCGGCGCCGCTGCGTACGCCACCTGCGTTGTCGCGCTGTCCCTGTGGTGACGCGTCGGCGCGCGGCCGCAGGCGAGCTGGCGGCTCCGGAGCTGCCCCCGCTGACGGCGGACGCCTCGGGCACCGTCACCATCGGCGGCGACCACGGCACCCGGCCCGTCTCACAGGTCTGGACTGGGACTGTGACTGGGACTGGAACTGAGACTGGACTGACCGCCGACCGCCGGCGGATCCGATGCGCCCATTGACGTGTGGTCAATGGCGTTGTTTCAACCGGTGTTCGTCGGCATCTGTTGTTTGCACGCGAGATGAGCGGCTCGTAAATCTAAATCTATCAGTGTGGCGTCGCAGAGTGTAGTCCCAGGTCAACTGTCTATCGCCCGAACGCTGGGGCAGCTTGGTTCGTTCGGCGTGTCAACTATATGACCGATGCAGTCGCTGGCGCTTCACACAAGGGGCGTGGAAAACAGCTGCCAGCCAGTGCGTAGTTGGACGTGAGAGCGTGTGCGGTGCACTGACGGCCGGCGGCGGTGCTCACGCGCGCAGGACGGCCTGGCTCAGCTGGAGACGGCGCTGAAGCAGCAGCTGTTCCCTGCCTCGGAACTGGCGGCCGGCCTGTCGCAGGTCAAGGCCGACATGTCGGCGGAGCACCGACTGATGCTGGCCAACATCGCCGCCATCGCCGCCGACGAGTCACCAGGTACCGCGCGCCGCGTCGCGCCGAGCCGCTCTGGTCGGACCGGCCGCGCGCGGGGTGGGGCCGTGTTAGACTGCGCGCAGGTGGGCCGGTTTGGGAGAAAGCGTCACAGACGCTGGCGATGAGCGACTGCTTCAAGTGGAAGGGGAAAGCTGGTAACGCTCGTTAAACCAGACATAGGATAATTTGATTATAATAGGGAGAGCAAATCGGTCGTTAGCGCTGGTACAACCTTCACATCACTGTGCGGGAAGCAGTTGTCGCCTCGCCACTGAGGGCGTGACCACTGGGCGCGGGCGACCCTCCGCCACCCCCGCCAACCACGAGGGTTAAGGAGTGTGACTGTGAACTATGCAATACTCTTCGCCTCTGCGAGCGCGCGCCGGCTGAAGACAGCGTGAGCGCTGGGTGACGTCACTTGAGCACCGTGTGACGTCACCTGAGCGCCGCTCTGCCCTGCAGCGCTAGGTGCGGAGGAGCGCGGGCTGCCGGGCGGCCGTGGACCGGGCGGCGGCCACCGCTGTCGAGGAGCCGAGCCGACTCCGAAGACGAGGTGCTGCGCCTGCGCAACGAGCAGGACGGCCAGATGATCCTCGAGATGGGACTCCGACAACGTGCTGCTGCAGGTGCGGGCGGGCTCTCCGCCGCTGGGCTCGGCCGGCCGGCGCCGGGCGTGGGTGGGCCGGCCGGCGGCCTGCCGCGATATATTAGACGGAGTGAGGTGTCCGGACCAACCGTGCGTGTGGTTCGGGTGAGGTCCGCTCATCGTAACTGGCGCAGCACCAACATAAACACAAGCGCTGATAGAGCAGTCGTGACTCTGACGTCACTGCGAGCGGGCATGGCATACGTGTATGCCACATCATTGACAAACACCGCTCGTGTCCAGGTGATGTTGGTCAACTTTGGAACGGCCGGCGTGCGCTGCCGGGTAGCAGCGCATGTCGGCATACACGTGTGGTGGGTGTTGCCGTACAGCCTCCTGTGAAGGAACGCGTGCAGCTGGCGCCGCCGCGGCCGCCTGACGCGTCGCTCCGTTTCAGGACCCGTCGCTCTCACAGCCGCTGATCCACCGCTGCCGCGTCTGCAAGCAGCTGTTCACCACGCAGCTGGCACTGGCGGTGGAGCGCGGGTTGGACGGTGGTCTCCAGAGCGCGCCGGGCGCCGGGAGTGTTGCCCGCATCGGCCCCCGGGCCCGCAGGCGTGGCGTTCTGGCCGGGCGGAATATGGCTGATGTGTAATTGGCGTCCGACGGGCGCGACTGGCTGCTTGGAGTAAGCGCGATGTGGTGGACGGGTGCCCGTGTGGGTTTGGGGCAACGCGGAATCAAGGCGGTCTGGAGAGCCCGACCAGCATTGCCGGGACACGTGCAGGAATCCGAGCGGGCGACGGTCGTGGAATGCCGTGGGGTGGGTGGACCCTCGCATTTGGTGACCTTGGTACGCGCGAATGTCCCGCGGTTAATGAGCTACGCCCTGGAGACGGGCTCCATCCCTGGACGGTGCGTTCTATGCTCTATTGAGCGCGCCCCTGCCGACCCGGGCCCGGCCCCATCTCGATCGTACCGGACCGGCGTGAACCTGACCCGTCCGTGTCCGGCAGGACGCATGAGGCGAGCCACGCCGGTGGAGTTCCAGCCGGCGTCCGCCGCGGCCCACCTCTGCGACCGCTGTCTGATCGTGTTCAGCACGGCCGAGCAGCTGGCCGAGCACAGTGTCACGCACGATCCGCCGCCGCCACCGCCTCCTCCTCCCCCGCCGCCGCCACCGCCGCCTCCCCCCGCCGCCGCCACCCTCGCCGCCGCCCCCCCCTCCACCACCTCACGCGCACGCAGCCGGAGACGGGCGTCAGTCACGCCGCCAGCGTGCAGCAGTCGCTTCCTCACGCCGACGGCGCTGCGGAAGCACGTGGCGCGCGAGCACGGCCGCGGCAAGAGCAAGGCCAAGGTGAGTGGGTCGCCCGCTGGAGAGAGGAACCGTCGGCTGGGTGTACCGGCGGTTTGTCTGCACCCCCCCGCATCCGGCTACAGAACGTGGTCCTCTGTACACTGCCCGGGTGGTGTGTGATTTCTCCAATGCTTCGGTCGGCGATCGGACCGGTACCATGTGACTTCCTGCCGTAACCGTGTCCTGTGACTGCTGCACAGTGTTCGATCGGCGAGGCCCGGCCCTGTGTCCGTCCGTCGGCCGGTGGCCGGGCTCGTCGGCGGCGGCGCCTCGGAGGACGGCGGCTGACGACGCGCGCGCCGTTGCAGTCGGTGATCCGGCTGAGTGACAAGGTGGACGGCGCGGCTGGCCGAGCAGCCGCTGACGGCCGGCCGCTCACACTCGGAGACCTGCCTCATCCAGTCGGCCGTCGAGAAGATGCAGAACGGGCCGACCCAGGTGAGTCTGGCGGGGGCGCGCTGACGAGGCCGGCTGATGGCTGACGAGGACCGGGCGCCGCCCCGGCCGACGGAGGCACGACGGCGGCGCAGCGATGCTGGGGGCAACAGCTGATCGGGACAGCTGCTGAGCGCACGCCGCTGAACAGTTGTTTCATCACGTCAGCTCAGCGGCTGCTGCTGAGCTTTTGGCACGATGGGCGTTTTCTGAGGTTGACTTGGATAAGCCCGTCCACTAGACTTACGGAAAATGAACGGGGAAGTTTCTCAGAATCAACGGGATATGCTCAGTATGTTGCCGACATTTCATTCGCTGTCATTTAACAAAGCAATGAATTTGCGTGGACTTCAATAGCAGTCCAAGACGCGGGATCTCCATAGCAAAGATTCGCGCGATGCAAATTTGTTATGTGTCGCCTGGACTTCATACCGTGCCACGGGCTGTGAGAACGCAGCGGGATTATGCATTTTGAACATTACATCGATTTGGGCAACGAGTGATTAATTAATAGTGAATTGCGTGCGAATGAGGGCCTACGTTTTCCAATCCCTAAGTGCGATGGTGCAGTCGATCTGTAGAACGGTCGACCTGCTAGGATATCAGAGGAACGTCGGGCAGCGATCATGCCGCACTTTGCACGCTGCCGCGTGTCGGTGGTGCCCGGCACTCTCTCGCGCTGACCCTGGGCCTGACGCGGTGCGCGCGGTCCCAGCGCTCGGAGCCGGAGAGCACGGAGGGCCTGAAGCACAGCTGCGAGACCTGCAGCAAGACGTTCCGCAAGCCCCTCCGACCTGGTGCGCCACATGCGCATCCACAACCGGCGAGAAGCCCTACCTGTGGCGAGCTGTGCTTCAAACGGTGAGAGAGCTTGAGCGGCGCAGCGGGCCGGCAGCGGCTCCGGCGCCTCCGCCCTGGCCACGGACGGGGCTGGTTGGCACGGGCTCCGCCGTCGGCGACTGCTGACCGATGTGTTCGACGGCAATCTGGAAAGCCCTGGCTAACGAGGCCGCTCTTAACATGCGTTGGCAGGTAGCAAAATACTGCCACTGCCGGACTGCGCCCCGTTTGACTGGCCAGGCGTTGCTTGTCGCGAGCGCAGAGGAGGTGTCAGGTCCGCGGGACACCTCTTTGGGACAGACGTCACCGCCGGTTCCGACGTGCGCCCTCGCCCCGCTCCCCGCCCCGCCCCGCCACGCCCCCGCCCCGCCCCCGCCCCGTTGTCGGCTACCGACCCCGCCCCTGACCCCCGGCTCCCCGACTGCGGCAGCTTCACCGTCAAGTCGACCCTGCTCGGACACCTGAAGACGCACACGGGCGAGCGCAACTTCGAGTGTCTGGTGTGCAAGGCGCGCTTCGCCACCAAGTGCTCGCTGAAGGTGCACTCGCGCCTGCACACGGACACGCGGCCGTACCAGTGCGAGGTGTGCCGCCGCTGGTTCCGCACCTCCGTCACCGGCGCATCCACATGGCTGTCCACGAGCGGCCCGGTCGCGGCGGGACTGCCGCCTCGGTCGCCGCCGCCTCCGCCGCTGCTGCTACGCTCCCGCCCCGCCGCCCCGCCGCCGCCGCCGCCGCCGCCGCCGCCTACCGTCCCCGCACCGTCCGCCGACCCTCTTAAGCTTCAACTGCAGGTGAGGCGGTCTGACCTGTCGGACGCACAGATCTGGGCGACCATCGCAGCTGGGCGGTGCCGCGGGTTAAACAGGGTCGGCGTGGATGTGTTCCTTTGTGAACCCTGGGAGGATTTTTTAAGGATATGACGGGTTTTGGACACTGTCGATTTGCCGAGTTCTATGTATTTGCCATGTTGGTGTGGAACAGCGAAAAAGTTTTGCGTGTGGTGCTTCAGTTTTCTTGTACCCTGGTGTTGTTATCTCCCGTGGTCTTCGTCCGTCCTTGTGGCCCTGTGCCACTAGTGTGCCACTTGTGGCCCTTCGGTGGCCATCTTCAGCCGTGCCATGGTGTGTTGCAGGGTATGCTAAAGGAGCTGGAGGCCGGCGATGGTGACGTGCTGGCGGCGGCCGAGCCGCAGCTGCCGCCACCGGCCGACGGCGGCGCGGCGCTGCAGCTGGAGCCGGCGCTGGCGCAGCAGCTGCAGCTGGTACTGTCGGCGCCCGGCGACCAGGCGCCGTCCGGCGACACCGAGCTGCGTGTCCAGCTGCAGATCGACGCCGAAGGTCGCATTGTCGGCGTAGAGGCGCTGCAGCCGGGCGCCGGGGCTGCCTTCGAGGCACCGGCGCCGCCCCGCCACCTCCCCCTCCGCCGCCTCCGCCGCCGCCGCCGCCCCCGCCGCAGCCTCCGGCGGTGAGCGGACGACAGAGCACGCGCCAGCTGCAGGCGGTGGTGGCGGACGCGCTGGTCGAGGGCGAGTTCACCTGCTCCGAGTGTCCGCGCTCGTTCCGACGTGAGAAGCAGCTGGCGCGCCACCTGCGCACGCACGGTCTGCAGCCGGCGGCCGGCAGCGGCGCGCACGCCTGCTTCGCCTGCCCGGCCGTGTTCAGCAAGCCGTCGTGCTGGCGCGCCACGTGCGCACGCACACCGGCGAGCGTCCCTTCCAGTGCACCCACTGCGACCGCCGCTTCACACGCAGAACGCGCTGGTGGCGCACCGGCGCACGCACGAGGGCGACCGGCCGTTCGACTGTCCGTTCTGCGAGCACCGGTTCGCGCAACGCGGCAACATGCGCACGCACATCCGGCGCGCGCACCTGAAGAGGGCGCTGGACGTGCTGGAGGAGGACGCGGCGGACGCGGACGCGCCGGACGGCGTCGCGTAGAGCCAAAGACGCGCGCCGTGCAACGGGGACCCCGGAAAGCCGGTGCCGCAGAGCCGTCGCGCGGGGCGGGGCGTAAGAAGGCGGGGTCGGGCCTGTGGGCCGGTGGGTACTGGGGGCAGCGGGGCGGTCGCTCGAGGGCAACGTCCGCGGGACAGCGCGATTGAGCCAAGGTGTCGCCGTGTTGAGCCGGCGGAAAGTGCGCGCGTGGTTGCAAGGAACGGTTGTACCGACGCTGCTGCCTAGGTTTGGAACTTTGCGACATTGTATGAGGCTGGTTAAGGGAGAGTGACTTGCGTTTTTTTTTATGTCAATTTGCATTGCTGACATGTATGTCCGCTCCTAGGTCGCTAGCCCCCACTGTCGTAGTGCTTCATTAGTATTTTTTTTTCTGGCGCGTCGGTGTAGTTCTGGCACGAACGCATCGATGACATGCTGCGCTAAATGATGTATATCGAACGATCTAATACCATGTAAAATAATGCCAGTGATTTTAGACACACAGTCGGTTTGGTCGCGCGATGTTGCAATCCAAACTTCAACGCGCGCAAATTCGCAACCCATCTCCAGGTTGGTCGTGTGGTGCGGGGCAACACCTCGAGGCCGACCACGCCCAGCTAGCGTGGCGGGGTGGGCGGCGCGCGTTCGGCACGTTCCATGTATGGCGCCGTTCAAGCACGGATCGCGTGGCTACCGGCGATGCATGCAATGGTCCCCGGCGCTGGGAGTCAGCCCAGGACAAGCCTGGACCAGTTGGAAATCGGTCACGGTAGTGTTCCATTTTTACGTGATTTTTAAGACTTAGGAATGCAGGCTATGACTGCTTGAATCCATGTATGCAAACAAATTCTGGGTGAATCGCAGATATGAGAAGGCGGAAGTGGGTCATGTTTGAATGCCGTGAACGCTGAAGATATTTAAGTGCCATGAACGCTGAAGAATAGCCCGAATGTGTTTGTGAATCATTGGAGTACTTCTTGGGTAGACCAGCATGTCACCATCGTTCACACGTCTAAAGCAGCAACAAAGCGATGAAATCTCAATGCTGCTGACGCTTCTCTCGTCATCAGAAGTGCTGGTGGATGTTTTCCCTCGCGATTAAGACGTTGCTAGTTTATTGCTAGTTATTCGCAACTGGCGTACGCTTTTGTCTGCAAGAATTCATGTTTCCAAGTCGGGCCCACATATTTCGAAGCGTGTCAGCGTCTCGCTTTCCTGAAAGGCTGGATCATGTAGGACACGGATAAGATATCCACATATCCGGATAGCCTGTATCAATGAGCGACCTCCCACAACCTCGCTGAAACGATTCGAGCCCACCGCCTGCCGCCTAGGCTGTTCGAGAGAAGTTGCCGGCATGCCCAAGTCATTCGCATGCCGGCCGCCGCCGGAGCGGGACGGCGCGTGGTTCGGAGACCGCTTCTATACCACTCCTGCTTGCTGCCACTACGAGACGACGGTGCAGGCGCTGCACGAGAGCGGCCTGGGGCAGGCCCACTACACGCCACCGCGCCAGTTCCGCCAGTTTGAGGGGTTGCGCTCCGAGGAGCTGCAGTTCCCGTTCACAATGCACGACAACCGCTACCAGCATGAGGACGACGGTGAGAACCTGCGTGGTACGTACCGGCGGCGGCGACCCTGCTGCGGTGCCGTCGGCTGCACTCCGACAGCGACCCCAGGCTTTCACCGACCAGGCGGACACTCCGACCAGCGCCGACCGCCTCCAGACCATCGCCAGGTCAGTCCGAACACACACAGCCCGGTCCAGATTCAGCAGACCACTGCCGGAAGGAGGGAGGGGCGGGGGGGGGGGGCGGAGGGAAGCCAAATGAGCTAAGCCTGCCCCAAAGCTGATCCGAAATCACCGTGTTTAACGTCCCTTACATCCAAAAGCAGGCACTGTCCCCGTGCGTATGGGCAGAGGGGGGGGGGGGGGAGGCAAGTTAAGCCGAGGAGTACGAGGGGTGGAGTTTAGCCATGACTTACGAATAAGATAAACTTGCCCCTCCTTCCGTCTTCCTGCCACTCATGGGCTCTCCCCACAGACAGGATGGCATTCGCTGGGTCCCTGAAGTCAATTCTCCAACCTCGCTGTACCCGCAGGGAGTCGTACGCGGTGGCGCCGGCGGCGGCGTGGCGCGCCTCGGTCTCGGACTCGGCCGGCGGCGGCCGGCGCCGGTTCCGGCACGAGCCGCGCTGCCCGTTCCTGGACGGCAGCTGCCAGCACCAGCCGGCGGCGCCGCGCCGCAGCGAGCCCGTCAGCACGGCGCCCGTGGCCGAGCACCACTAGCCGGGCGGCGGCGGGCGACGGCTACCCTGCGGCAGGTGGTCCAGAGGGGATCACCGGCAGCAGGCCTGTGCCTCCGGCCGGCCCCTCGGCGGACCGCGACCTTGATAGTGACGTCCGTCGATGGTGCGGAGACAGCAGCGGCTTCATCTGGCCCGGTCCCCTGACGTGTAGAGATCAGGAGCCGCAGCCCTCCAGGGATTGCCGATGTCCTTGACATTTTGCTGTTGCAGAACGGTGCACACCGGTGGTGGGGCTGCAAACACTGCGGCGAGATGCACTTTCAAACTAATACCTGCAGAGTCCGAGCACATTTGTCGTATTAACGAACAGTGCTGCCCAATGAAACGAACCTGTGGTCCTAATGTTCAAATGTTATATGGCAGTATTGTCTACGTCTACTGTGTGACGGATCGCTGGAACTAGTTGGTTATGCTGGGCATCTCGCGCAGCACACCAAAACAAATCGTGTGCATTAAAGAGATGTGCTTATGACAGTCATTCTGATCCGAGCCAAGTTTTACGTAAACACTCCCAAATCCTCACTGTGCCCATTACATGCTGTCTGGAAGCGCCAATACACATTTGCAAATGCTCTAAAAAAAAACATGTGCACATGAGACGCTCAGACTAATACTTGTCCACTCAACACGGGTTTCGAGGCCGGGCGGGCGCCGATTCTTCGCCAGCGGACCACACGCGTGGACGGCGTCGGATTACATGACATCACATACCACCATAGGCCACAGCCGGAGAAAGCGTATAACCGAGCAGACGGGCCGCGCGTGCCCCGGTGAGAATGCGGCAGCGTTTTAGGTTTGTAATCGGTAAAGGTTTGTAATCGTACGCAGACAAAGCGACCGCGCGCGTTTGACAGCGCTGTCGGAGGTATGTCGGCTGGCACCGAAACATCGTGCTCAGCCCACCGCACCTTTGCTGTTCTGACCCGCCGACGGCGTATTACTGAATGCTGGCAGCCGGGCGGAGCGTAGAGGCGAAGACGTGGTCGATATCTCTTGACTGGCCGACGGCACGTAATAACATATATGACGGCATCATCTGTCAGTGCAATACTGAGGGCAGCCAAGCGGCCGGAGCGTCAAGACAACTACGACAGAGCTTTATAGGTATTTGCCATCGCATGGGGAGAGTAGGATTGTGCGCGTTTCGTGGCCGACGACCAACAACACCTATTTGTTGGATGCACTTGGCAGTGTATTACACAGCGCTGGTGGTTGGCCAGAGAGTGGAGACGAAGTCGTAACATGATACTCGGGTGGATAAACCTGCTTGCTTCATGTCACACCCGACAGTTGCTGAATTCTGGTCACAGAGCATGGAGACAAAAACACGTTAGCGTTTAGCAAATATCTATAATCGCGTGAGAGAGAAGCGACTGTGTACATTTCATAGCCCTACCGGAGGGCTAACGAACGGCACCGTCACGTTGCTCTCTGTCGATGGCACCGGTTAGTACGGGTTTCTCCCGGATTTAGCCCACGCTCGTTTACAAGTTGGGCGAGGGGGGGGGGGGCTGAAGTTCAGGAGCCCCCTCAATTAAACATGGAACCACGCCCCTGGACGGGGTAGCTGCCTCCTTGCTCCTTAGCATTGCCGGCCTTACTCACGGATTGACGGCATGTCTCGCAAGCTACTGGCGCGAGGTTCGTTTGTGTTTTAGTACTATTTAATATGGTTGAGACATAAAATGAGTGCGCTGCTTTTGAAAGTATTGCAGTCTTCCTTAACGTCAATCCACCGCGCCCAGCAGTGGTAACGACCATGCGCGCGTTGAGAGTCGTTTCCATGCCGCGCCTTTGATCTCCCGCATTTTTTATCCATTTATATGAGCCGTGTTGGATGCAGGGCGTGTACTTAGAGGGCATTACGAGGTCATCTGAGTGATGTCACCGATGATAACATAAGAAACCCGGCTTCTTATGACAGACAGACAGGCTGTCTGTAATGGCATGTCACGGGCTGCTAAGTTGATTAAATAAAACAGCAAACAACTGGGCAAAACAACAAATGTGTCATCTTGGCAGCCCAGAAGCTGTCAGCAGGCTACTAAAAACAATTCCTTAGATGTCAAAAATAGAACTGATAGTGTTTTCGGCGCACAAGAGTCATGGAATGGCGCTCTTGATGTGCTGCGGTGAGTGGGAGGGTTACTCGGGAGATCCGGATGACCATATAAAGGATAGGGGTGGGAGGGTGCTGGTGAGTTACAAGTGTGTGGGTGCAAACTGTGTGGAAATGTCTGTTTACTTTTTGATGTGTGTTGTGTGGTTCCTGGAGTCAGAACTTGCCCCAGATTAACCCTCTGCTTGTCTGATTTACGCATTACCGAACAGCTGAAGGGGCGGTTCAGGCCGGGACTACAGGCTGCACCACCTGGGCCCCGCCCCGCCCTGCCGATTATTGCTTTTGCATTATTGCTGCTATTAATAAGTCATGCTTAACTTGAGGCTGGGATTGCCTACGTTTCTGGCATACTTTAATTATAAATGCCTAATAGTTGCTAGTCCGGTTGAGTGCTGTAAATTTTACAGAAATGTGTGACAGAAAAAGCAAATGAATTGAAGTTTGTCATGTCTCCTATGAGGACTGAAATTTTCAGAAGCTCTAAATTGTACAAACCTTGATTCTCTGCAGAAAAAATTACCTTTTAAAATCTGGTTTGCTCATCTGGTGCACATCCTAAAAATTTAGCCAGACATAACATGATTATTATTTTCCAACTCTTGCATGGTCATGAGTCTTTGAAATGTTTATTTCAGAGTCCATGATGAGCATGACTAAGGCTTCATTTTCCACTGTTATGGGTGCCAACCTGCCTGCACCATAAATTTAGAATAGAACTGCATATTTGAGATTGGTCATATCTGATTGCTGTGTGCAAACATGGTGAGACCAGTATCTTGGGACCATAAGCACCAATCAAGTAAATTGTATGCATGGAATCAAGACAGGTGTTAGGTTTGTATTCATGTTTAAAAAGTGTTTTGTACAAACACCGTGTATTGCAGCTTAAGCAAAGCTATACTAGCACTTAGTAGGATGTATATGTCCACTTAGGTAGGATTGGGATAATAAAGCTTGGGGGTGCAGATGCCCTGTCAAGGGGATGCATATTTCCAGCCATTGTCCATGGGTGCAAACACTCTTTAATGTTGCAGTGTGCAACAAACCATTTATGCTTTTTGATGCAATTTAGTCATAGCTTCTAGATATACTACAACTCTCCTGCTGTCAGATATACTAGAAAACACTAGTTCTTATTGCTTTCTTATTGCTTGCCATGTAAACTGATGCTAGTGTTAAATGTCTTACCTGTTCCCCAGCATGCTTTGTTATTTATGTGTGCAAAATTTATCCAGTGAAAACAGGGTGATAGGAGCCTGGGGTGCCCCCATACCACCACACCAGGAAGTTACCCAGAAAGCAGATTGAGCCACTCAAATCTGAGTGCACCTTAGCAACATGTAGGCTGTGGAATCATATGTGTGTCATCAAAAAACCTTTAAACACACAGAATGAATTAGGATGTAGTTTATCATCAGTAGTTGGGGCATGCCTTTAATTGCAATAATTTCTGTGAATCTAGGTGACTTCCAAAGAACTTCAAAAATATTTTATGAGGTCTGTGTTTTGTCTGAATTACTTATGTTGCCATAGGCATTTGGTGTTGGTTGGAAACATATTCTGTCAAGAGGAATGGTCAAGATGTATGTTGAGGCCTTTGGTCAGTCTAAAATAATACCATCCCTCTGCCCTGGACCAAAAGGCTCACACAGCCCTTCAGTGCAAAGCTGCTGCTGCCAGGCAACACAGTGTGCTCAGCCTCACTATAGATCCTGTGCTCTACCCCAGTTCACTGTGTGGTGCCCAGCTGGCAGCAATGGAGCGCAAGTTCACCAAGGTGCTGAGCCGGCCGGGCATGGCTGCACAGCTCCGAGAGAATGTCAGCCAAGCCGTCAAGGAGACCACCATACAGGTGGGTGTCTGGCGGGACCTTTCCCCCATTACGGGAACCTGTCACGGGCCTGACCTGCCTGGCTGTCAGTTTGTTCATGGGCATGGAAGTGTATTTTTACGCATGTGGTGGGGATGCCCTCAACAGGTCGCATTGAGGTCAAGTCATGCTGAGCAGAGCTTGTCACTGGCACCTTGAGCCCACCACCTGCATAATACCGCTTTGCTTTAGTGGTTAAGCCTGCCATCACCCTTTTTGCCAGATAAGTCCACAGGAAATAGTTTGTTTGTGCCATACAGTGGTATGCCCTCAGTCACTCTGTGCGAGGTTGACCCATGTGTTCAGGCACCAGCCAACTGCCATGCATGTATTCGGACCGAGCCGATCACTCCTTATGTGACCCGGACTGGGGGGGGGGGGGGGGGGGGCGGGTGGATCACCAGTCTGCCTCACCATCCCCTCGGACACAGGGATGACAGTATTTAGGGAGCTGTATCCCACCGCTGGTTATGGTATTGTCGTGTAAGTTGGCCGGCACTGAATGGATTCTGGAGCAATGCGTTGCGTCTGGCCGAATTTTCCACACTTTTTGAGCCAGACCCTTCGGCCGGCAGTGGACCCGAAAGACTCTCAGGAGATTGATCGAAGCGGCATGGATCCTCACTGTCATTCCATAACTTATATGGTGGTGACGGCACCCAGGGAAAGCTATGAGGGGGGGGGGGACAAAGACAGAGGGAAGTCCGTGTTGCAGTACATTTAGTTGTAGTCATGGGCCTGCAAGACCTGGTACATTGATACCTCGGTTACCATCGGCGTCATCGGAAGGTCGCGCATTTGGTGTACAGTTGATATATGACACAGGTGAGCAAATGTCTCAGTCGGGAGACAGAACACGAACGGAATTACACCAGGCATGATATCCCAGCCGGAAAAAACCCAGCCGTCGTCTGGACGCGCCGAAAGCTTTCTTTGTGGCCCTTATGGTCTGGTGAAGTTTGCTTCAGCGCGTCACAGTTCCTGGCACGCCCGACTCGTGCGTACTAATTCGTTTGTTTAGTACACACTCCCGGGCTGAGTTGACGCTCGTGTCGGTCCTTGACGTGCCCGAGCTCTACTGCGTAGATGCTCAGTTGACTTGTGCGGAGGCCTACGCTATGTCTGACCTTCGCTCGCTCGGTGACCAGTGCGGTTGACACGTGCTGGGGGCTTTACGGGCCCAACGTCCGTTTAACGTGTGACACGTTGTAAACCGGACTGTCAGCAGTGTTTTGCAATGACCCGTCGTCGCCCTACAGACCCAGAGGCACATCACGGAGCCGCTGGACTACGAGACCTACGTCTCCAAGAACATGACCATCCTGCGGAACGACCCGCATCGGGAGCTGCTGCTCTTCCCGCTGGACGATGTCGAGGTAGGGGGCGGCGCTGTACGGTATTGAGGTGAGAGAGGTGCCACTGGACGATGTTGAGGTGGTCACGGCCACCGCCGACAGGCTGAGATCCATGGGCTCATCGGGCGGGCTCATCTTTGGTGCGTTTGGTACATATGGTACATTGCCACCAGAAAGTCGCCGGAATGCCAAATGGTGTAACTAGGTGTCACCGTAATACCAAATGGTTAAACTAGCTGTCACCATAATACCAAATGGTTGAGCTAGTTGTCACCATAATAGCAAATGGTCGAACCAGTTTCATCATAATACCAGATGGTTGAACTAGCAGTCACCAGAATACCAAAATTATGAAGTAGTTGTCATCAGAATACGGTTTGGTATTCTGGTGACTTGCTGCCTAACACTTTTTTTCCAATCATTTGACGTTAACGTGTGATTGGAAAAACGGCAGACAATCTCCCAGTCCGTTATCTTTATGCGGGGTAAACATACGATGCAGTCGAATTGTGTCGTATGGGCCCGAATACGTGAAGGTTAAGAGCCAATTTTAACTCATGTGAATTATGAACCATTCACTCAAATGGAAGCGTGGTTTTCCCTTTCATTTCACCAAGAAGTGGCGTGCCTTTTTCGCACCATTGTCGCCTAGTACGAGTGTGCTCGTATTGAGGCACCTTGAATAGCCATTTGTGAGCTCGTAAATTTCAGAAGTTATTGATGTTTCCCTAGTAATCCCGCATCTCACATCTTGCATCGCGTAGGGCGACAAACCCCGGGACCCACTGTCGGAAGACAAACCCCGGAACCTTCTGCCGAGCGGCAAACCCGGGACGCACCGTCAGGCGACAAACCCCGGGATCCACCGTCAGGCAACAAGCCCGGGGATCCACCGCCGGGCACTAAACCCCGGGACCCACCGTCAGGCGACAAAGCCGAGGATCCACCGCCGAGCACTTAACCCCGGGACCCACCCTCGGGCGACCAACCCCGGGACGCACTGCCGGATGACGGACCCCGGGACCCACCGCCGGGCGAAAACCCGGGACCCACCGCCGGATGACGGACCCCGGGACCCACCGCCGGGCGACAAACCCGGGACCCACCGCCGGATGACGGACCCCGGGACCCACTGCCGGGCGACAAACCCGGGACCCACCGTCAGGCGACAAAGCCGGGTATCCACCGCCGGGCACTAAACCCCGGGACCCACCGTCGGGCGACCAAGCCCCGGACCCACTGCCGATGACGGACTCTGGGACCCACCGCCGGGTGACAAACCCGGGACCCACCGTCAGGCGACAAACCCGGGGATCCACCACCGGGCACTAAACCCCGGGACCCACATTCAGGCGACCAACCCCAGGACCCACTGCCGGATGACGGACCCCGGGACCCACCGCCTGGCGACACACCCGGGACCCACCGCCGGGCGACAAACCCTGGGACCCACCGGCGGGCGACGAAGCCTACGATGTCTGTCCGTCGCTCGGCAGCAACACTCGCGTGAGCAGCACAGCGCGGCGCTGGGGACCTCGCTGGAGCAGCAGGCGCTGGAGCGGGCCGAGCGGCTGGTGATTCGGCAGTGCCTCGAGACCTACACCGCCCGGCTGGTCTCCGTCAAGTACAAGTACGACGCCTACGCCGGCACCTACCTGCAGCTGCCCAGGTGAGTGGTGCTTGCCCACAACCTCTCGCGTGTGTGCTGGAGCGCTGATGATGGGCTGGAATAGTGCTGATGGCTGCCTGCATATGGTCTAACCATATATGATAGGGTTATGAAGCATGATATGCCCAATCGACATCTGAAAGCGTCTGACAAAGTTTCATCCCCGAATGTGTGTCACTGCTTTTTTGGTAGCCCAAGCTGCTTGTTATCCAGCGTGCTATGCCATCCAGCGTGCTCTAAGGAATACGGCCATAAGTCAGCGGCGTCACTGACGCGACGCGGCGTCCCGTACCTGTCTCCGCGGCTCGACGCCCCTCGCTCCGAGCGTGTGCCCCCGCCCGCAGGTTCCCCCGGGCGCCGACGCTGGCGCCGTACGTGTGCGAGGCCGACCTGGACGTGGACTGCACCGACTCGCTGGAGGTGCAGGCCGTCTCCAAGTCGGGCTTCCTGCTGCGCGGCACCGACGGCGCCGGGGACAAGCTGTTCGCCAAGTCGTTCAAGCGCCGCTTCGCACGTCTCAGGTGGGTGCTGCGTGACCGAGCACGACGGACGCCCGCTGACCGCCGTCAGCTGTAGCCGGTCCGGCCTGTGACTGCTGGAGACTGTGGTGGTCCCTGCGTGGGGTGGTCCCGGTCTGTGACGGCTGCGGTCTGTGGTGGTCCCTGCATAGAGTGGTCCCGGCCTGTGACGGCTGCGGTCTGTGACTGCTGGGGACTGTGGTGGTCCCTGCGTGGGGTGGTTCCGGTCTGTGACGACTGCGGTCTGTGGTGGTCCCTGTATAGAGTGGTCCCGGTCTGTGACGGCTGCGGTCTGTGGTGGTCCCTGCGTGGAATGGTCCCGGTCTGCGACGGCTGAGGTCTGTTGCGGTCCCTGCGTAGGGTGGTCCCGGTCTGTGACGGCTGAGGTCTGTTGCGGTCCCTGCGTAGGGTGGTCCCGGTCTGTGACGGCTGAGGTCTGTGGTGGTCCCTGCGTGGAGTGGTCCCGGTCTGTGACGGCTGCGGTCCGTGACTGCTGGGGACTGTGGTGGTTCCTGCGTGGGGTGGTCCCGGTCTGTGACGGCTGCGGTCTGTGGCTGATGGTTGCGTCGTGCGATAGCATCTTCCCCAGCCCTTGATAGTGGTCTCGTCTGGTGGTGAAGGCCGTGACAGGGATGACTATGACCCGTGACGGCGACACCTGCGCCCTGCAGCTCAGCACCAGAGTTTAGAGGTGGCGTCATTCAGCACAGTCATATGTGTCCTCGAACTCGCGCTTGCCAAGATCATGCTGAACCCAGTCATGGCCGCTGCCTTCGTAGCAGTGCCGGAAGGCGACCCGGGTTACGTTTTGTCAGAATGGCTTATTTGTATTAAGTCGCAGTGCATGGACTGTGATCCATGTGGCTGATGTGATGGGGCGTCATTTATCGTCGTAATACACTGTTCACGTCACCTAGATGGTCTTCGCACACCAGACGTAATATAAGCTGCGGTATTATTCAACCCAAAATTATGCTGTAACGGGCGTGAGATGCACCCAACATTGTGTGTCCACCGCCGACAGGCAGGGCGCTGACGGCAGCTACGTGCTGGAGTTTTACAAGGATTCCAAGTCGTCTGAGAGCAAGGGTGCCATACCTCTGGACCTGGTGGCCGAGGTGGTCAAGGTGCGTTCGGCAGCATGTGATACGTGTAGGGCAGCCAGTCGAGCCTGCGGAAGATAAGAGTTGTTCTTACAGTGTGGTCCTGTCAGACTGGCCAACGCATGATTTGAATTATAGTTTTTGATATTTGAGAGACAACCTTATACGTATGTGCACACAAACGCAAACACACAAATGGGCGCTCATGACCCACAGCGGTCGATGCGCCCTAAAACCCCAAATCATCGTCATCATCATCACCAAACGCTAACGCACGGGTTTAGGATAGTGCACGGAGAACCCCGCAAGTACAAAGGGACAGCAGCCGTCAACGGTCATAAGCATGCGAGTGACGTCAATACTGTCAAACCACTTTTCCCTGCCCATTGTCTAACCACTCCCTCCGCGCCGCAGCACCAGAAGCGTGGGAAGCACAGTTTCGAGCTGCGGACGACAGACGGCGGCAAGGCATACCTGCTCACGACGGAGACTGAGGCTGAGCTGCTGGAGTGGGTCCAGACGGTGGGCCGCGCCGTGGCCCTCACCAAGGACGACCGACTGAGCGTCGCCTCAGACGTGTCGGCCACTGACAGCTCGGGTGGGTGTGGCTTTCGGTGCGACCTCGGGTTGTGCTGATCGGCCGAGCGTCGCCTCAGACGTGTCGGCCAATGACAGCTCGGGTGGTTGTGGTTTTGGGTGCGGCCTTGGCTTGTACTGATCGGCTGAGCGTCGCCTCAGACGTGTCGGTCAATGACAGCTTGGGTGGGTGTGGCTTTGGGTGTGACCTCGAGTTGTACTGATTGGTTGAGCGTCGCCTCAGACGTGTCGGCCAATGACAGCTGGGATGGATGTGACCTCTGCACAAAAACGTCTGTCGTGTGAACGTCTGTCTGTCACTGACGCTTTGATTGCTGTCTGACGGAGGGAGCTTGACCGACGCCGGCTGGCCGAGCCAGACCAGAGTCGGCGGGCGTCAGGCGGGGGACGTGCCGCATATGCAGCGCTCCCCTGGGTTGGCCGAGAGGAGCGACAGGGAAGACCGCCGCCCGTGGCCCGGTGGGGCGCCTGAGAGCATCACCGTGCCGCATGACCGGGCGCGTGGCCCGCACCCTCCGCTGACCCGCTCCCCGGCCGGGCGCGCAGGCTCTACGCTGCCGGCCAGCTCGGACGAGCGGTTCGGCACGCTGCGCGGCCTGGACCAGAGCCTCAACCCGCAGCTGAACCGGTACGCGCACGAGACCGACTACATGATCGGCCAGGCGCGCGGCGAGGGGCGGCTGCCCGTCTTCCAGCTCTACCCGGACATCCAGGTGGGCGGCGGGCCGAGGGAGTCGTGGCCAGCGGGCAGGCCGGAGACCGCGCCACAACACCGGTGTCGTCGCACTCGGCGTGGGCCGGCCGGTGTTCATAGACAGCTTCAGGGAGCGAACCAGAATGCGAGCACAGTACGCCTGCTTGGGATGAGTCGACCCCCTGGGAAACAGACGTCACCTGGCTGCTGAGCTTTGACTGGGCGGGCCAGGCTGCTTGGTCTGTAGGCTGTCTCAGTTGTGCCTGCTGCGCCGGTGTTCAGACCGCAGCTGGCGGCCCGGAGCGGCCCGTCATCTCGGTGCCGCAGCGGCGTGTCGTTCTGGGTGGCTTGACACAGTGTGTCCTGCCTTTGGTTTGTTTGGTGCCGCTCCCAGTCAGCTGCGTCCCATGACACCCTCTGCCCCCCCCCCCCCCCCCCCGCCTCTGGATGACCTGGCGCCGCCCCCAGTCAGCTGCGCTCCATAACGCCCTCTGTCCCCTCGCCTCGCAGTCGACGCCGCTCTCGACGGCCTCCTGCGCCGACCACCTGCGGACGGAGCCGTTCTCAGAGGTGCACGGCGTCACAGTGCTGGTGCGCTGCGAGAGCCTGCAGTTCCGGCTCCAGATGCCCGTGGACGACACTGCCGAAAACCTCAGCCAGGTCAGACGGAGAACCTCTCCCAGATTAGGCGGAGAACCTCTCCCAGGTCAGATGGAGAACCTGCAGTCTGGCCGCACGGAAGGCCTTCCCGAGTCAGACGTGGAATTCGAACTGTTTGGGCTGAGAACCGGGACGAGCGAGATGGATTGGTAACCCTTGACAGGACAGACGTGGATGCCGGACTTAGAACCTAGCTCGGGTCATTTTAAGCCTGGAATTGCAGCTGAGGCTGGGATGATAACCAGACTGATAGGTATCTCTTATCTTGGTTATGCATCGGGTGTTGGTTTCTGATACACATCAGTGAGTTTAGGATCCAGTGATGTTTATATATGTATGGGATGTCTCATCTGCGTTTCTATTTTGTCGTTTTTGTTTTGCTTGCTTATGCGATGCCTTGTGGTCGCATTTCACGAAACGTGTGCTCTATTCCCTGTGAAATTTATTCTTTGTTAAGCTGTTGCATATGAAATGAATGGCACATGCCGATGTCTGTTTTCCACTGATTGTGCACGGTATTTACCGACACATGAGCCGCGTGTTTGTGTCGTCTCTCCGCCGGGTTCGACGCAGATCGAGCCGTACTTCACCTCCCTCTGCCTGTACGACGCCAAGCAAGGCCGCAAGATCTCCGAGGAGTTCTTCTTCGACGTCAACGATCCGTACATCCGCAACCTGCTGCCGAAGGCGGTGTCCAAGCACAAGGAGACGGGGACCACGCTGCTGCCGGACCTCATCCACGCCCCGCTCGAGTGGCTCTCCTACCCCCGACAGGTCAGCCGGGGCCGCTGCTCATGGGTCGCCCTCCTACGTCGGATCGGCGCCCGGTATCGGGCTCGCGCGAGGTCTTTGCTGTTGCTCGAATGGTTCTCGAAGTTGTGTGTGTCGGCTGGTCTGGTGAGGTAGTGGGACATAGCGCACGACAGTCTTTGATCACCCCTGTCTTGGACACGCCAACCCAGCGTAGCCGATTTCGGCTTCATCGCGAGCGCATCGCCGCGCTCACAAGCCGCGGTACAGAGGCAGGACGCGCCGGCTGACCCCGGCGGTGGGCCGCTCCGAGCCGGTCGGGTCGGTCCGGTCGGGCGGGGCGTCGGAGCCGTGTCCGAGCCGGCCCGCTTAGCCGCGCCCTCCGGCAGGCGCTGTTCACGGTCCAGCAGCCACACAGCGAGATCTTCCTGGTGGTGCGCGTGGAGAAGGTGCTGCAGGGCTCGGTGGCCGTCTCCTGCGACCAGTACAGCCGGCCGGCCGACGCCAAGCACCTGGCCAAGATGCACTGCCAGATTCGCCAGTCGTGCGACAGGTGCGTGCGCGGCGCGCCGGCCCGCTGCGGCGGCCCCCGGCCGGCCGCCGCTGCTACTGTCACCGACAGACGCCCGACGATGTGGCGCATGTCATGTTGCGTCATATATTTACTACGAATCGCTCTATATGCATGGTTTAATGTTTGATTCGGGTCGATGGGTTACAAATTACACGAGAAAAATGAAGATGTGATGACTCATCAAGAGTTTGAAAAAAGCCTACACAGTCAAACAAAACCCCCGTTTTCACATTGGTGAGGTTTCGATGTGGGCGCAGCACGGCTCCGGGAGGGCATAACGACTGGAGCGCATTGGCCTTGCGTGTGCGGAGTCCTAGACGATGCACTGGCGGTGATGTGAGTGTGTGTGGAGGCTGTCGCGTGGTTCCGCGGCGCCGGTGCGCGCGGCCGCCTGTCTGAGCGGTGGCCCGTGCCAACAGGTTGGGCGGCTACCGCATGCCGTTCGCGTGGTCGGCGCGGCCTCTGTTCCGCTCGACGGCCGATCTGGACCCGGCAGACTTCGCCGCTCTCTACCGGCACGAGCCCAACAGGATGACCGACGAGGACATCCTCAAGCTGCTGCAGGACTGGCGCAAGTAAGGCGCGCGGCCCCGGCGCGAGCTCGGATTATACAGCCCCGACCGCATGCCCGCGGCGCCGACCGCACCGCCCGGGTGATGGCTGCTCATGGGCGGGTGACGCGCTTATCCCCAGAGCTGATCGTTAGTTTGGTAACGAGTGGTGTGACTGGATGAAATGTGTGGAGGTGCTTGAAAATCTCGGAAAGCTTTCAGTGATACGCTACACCAATAGCGTCTCGGGGCTGCTGTTGGAAATCGCAGGGCTGCGATCACTGCGGCGGCTCGCTCAAGTGCTGCGCTGCGCGGGGACTGGACAGCACGTGGTCGGCGGTTTGTTCCCTCAGCCTGTCATCAGCTGCTCAGTGGGCCGCTGTGAGGGTGCAGCCCGGCCGGGCGCCAAGCCCAGCTGAG
This sequence comes from Pollicipes pollicipes, assembly GCF_011947565.3. NCBI lineage: Eukaryota > Metazoa > Arthropoda > Thecostraca > Pollicipedomorpha > Pollicipedidae > Pollicipes > Pollicipes pollicipes. Next base: position 91,236 of record NW_023596737.1, on the reverse strand, counting down.
CCCGGTCCGCCCGGCGGTGCCGCGACTGAGCCGCGCCCTGGCCGTGGCCGTGCGGTCTGTGACGCGACCGGCGGTGCTGTTTCAGGCCGGACAAGCTGAGCCGGCTGTCGGTGATCCCCGGTTCTCTGAAGGTCTCCGTCCAGCTGCACGGCGGCCAGCCGCTGGAGAGTGAGTGCTGCCGCTGCAGTGCGGTCGGGTCACAGTGCAGAGGTGTGGCCTCACGGCAGACTTCGTCACAGGGTCCGACTGTGGCTCCCGACCGTCCACTGCGTGCCGCCGTCTCTGGCCCGCGATCTCTTCCGAAGGTTGTCTGTGCCACCCTTCTCCCCGTCGCAGGGCCACGGTCTGACCTCAGTCAAACCGCGCGTTGCTTGTGTGACATTCCAGCGCTGGCGCTGCGTGAGCGTACCTCTCGCACTGTCCCGGTGCGACCGTGTCCCGCACCGCCGGCAGACTGCCTGTCGTCGTCGCTGGTGCCGCTGCGGCCGTTCGGCGCTGGCGCTGCGTGAGCGTACCCCTCGTACTGGCCCGGTGCGACCGTGTCCCGTGCCGCCGGCAGATTGCCTGTCGCCGTCGCTGGTGCCGCTGCGGCCGTTCGCGGTGCCGCCGTCATCGCCGCCCACGCTGTGGCTGCAGACGCTGCCGGCGCCGGCGCCCGAGCTGGCCTCGCCTCACACCGGCTACACCAACCTGCTCTACGTCTACCCGCGCCGCCTCAAGTACGACGCGCAGAAGACGTTCAAGGCGCGCAACATCGCCTGCCGCGTGGAGCTGCGCCAGGGCGACGACGAGGCGTCCGCGCCGCTCCAGGTCGGTTCCTCTCCGGCGCCGGGCTGTCGGCGTTCGCTGATCGGTACGGGACGCGTCAGATGCCTCCCAGATTCTGCCTGTCTACGGATCTGCCGTGCGTTCGGTCAGTTATTCTGGATCGCTGAGTATTCTAGAGGCGAACACGCCGTGATTTTTCTTGCGGAGGCTGAGTTGATGCTCAACTGATGTTGCAGTTTCAAGCACCCGGACTGGTTCGGGGAGGGTTTTTCTGGTTATGTATGCTTCCGCCGGACGTGCAGTCATTCTGCCGACTTCAGAGGGCGCTGAGCCGCCATCGGCCCCGTTGGTGACCTTGTCTCTCACCGGCAGTGCTTCTACGCGCGGCCGGGCCAGGGCGCGAGCTACGTGACCAGCCAGATGACGTCGGTGCTGCACCACGAGACGAACCCCAGCTGGGGCGCCGAGATCAAGCTGGGCCTGCCGCTGGCCATCGACGAGCGGCACCACCTGCTCTTCACCTTCTACCACGTCAGCTGCCAGCCCAAGACGGCCAAGCGAGGACAGGAGGCGCCAGACACGCCCGTCGGATACAGCTGGATACCCCTGCTCAGCAAGGGCAGGTGAGGCTGGACACTGCTGATCAGCAAGGGAGGGTGGGTCAGGGTACCATTGATCAGCAAGGGAGGATGGGTCAGAGTACCCTTGATCAGCAAGGGTAGGGAGGCCGGCGTTTTACGGCTGCCCAGCAATGGGAGGAAGTGTGTTCATTTGTTCCTGTCACTGGGCCAAGGCAGGACCACTCGTGAACACCTGAAAGGCTAATGCCTCGCAGCAGTAAGCCAGGTTATGCAGAAATGAGGGGCTGGTGGCTTCTTGTATCTTTGACCTTCGTCTTTCGTCTGCTGACAACAGGTAAAGCATTCTACTGAGGCTCAATCAGAGGAAGCCCTTTTTCCAACTGGCAGGGCGCAGCTGGATTGCTTTTTCCATGTGTTCTTCTCTTCATTCAATGGTCCAATTGTTTCATTATATCATCTCCTTGCCACGACATCGTCAATTGATTTTTGGTTGGCTGTCGTCGCGCGTCAGGTGCTTGCCGCGGTATCATGTGTTCGTGAACGGCCGCTGCTGACCCTGACCTGTGACCTCATCACCTTGACCTGTGACCTCACTCTGATCTGTGACCCCTCACAATGACCTGCGACCTCCTCACCACGTGTGACCACACCATGTGCCCTCACTCTGACCTGTGACCCCCTCGCAATGACCTGTGACCTCACCATGACCTGTGACCTCACCATGACCTATGACCTCCTCACCATGACGTGTGACCTTACCATGTGACCTCACTCTGACCTGTGACCTCCTCACCGTGACCTGTGACTCGGGCAGGCTGAACCTGGACACGCAGACGGTGGCCGTGGCCTCCTACCTGCCAGCTGGCTACCTGGCTGTGGAGCCGCTCGGGCTGGGCAAGGGGGTGAGTGACGCCGACGGCGGGGAGCCAACACTCCGGCACCGGCCGGACCGGCCGGACCGGCGCGCCGCGCAACCGCCACCGGCGCCGCTGGAGCCGAGCTGTGGCGGCGATACCTCCCACTTAGCGAGGAGTCTGAGACTCCGCCGTGGTATCATTATCGGCTGGCACCAACCGTGACCCGGGCAAACGGGTCTGCGTGGGCGTCACCGCTCTGCTCCAAGCTTCCTGATCTTCAGACGTTAGAATATGTGTTTGTTTATAGGAAATCAGAAGTTCATTTTCAGCACGACGCCACGCGCATGGGGTCGAACTAGTGTAAAATGAGGGACGTCACTTAGGTTTGTATGTGTGGTCATTTGTCATGTTTGGCGTTAGCCCAAGGGCGCCAAATGACCGTAGATGTCGGCGCTTCGCAAAACCTCAGTTGCCATCATGACACTAGCTCGAATGCTGAAGGTGTAGCTCACTTCTTTACTTCCGTCCCGCGATGATTCATTTGTTCGTGGAAAAATAGTTGTACCTATGTTTGCTTTATCTGTGATAAGGCTAAGAGCACAGCAACTTCACTTCCTGTAACTTGGCTTTGCACAGAAGGTCTAAATATTGTGTTAAGGCAAAGGGCACGGAACATGCACTCCTGTAATAAAAGGCTTTGTACAGAAGGTCGGAAGTCGTCAAAACACCTCCAAGTCGCTAACAAACGTGGATGCCGATACTAACGCATGTGTTTCAGCACGTCGTCCCGTGTTGTCTGTGCATGCTCCCGCGAAGACACCGCGGCTTGCGGCCTCAGTGTAACAATGTATCGAGGACCGAGCCAGGCCCCACCCCCCGTGAGGCGGTGCGTGCACGTGAGCTCGAGCGATGTCTTGTCGGTGCCCGCAGTACGCCGGGCCCGGCATCCACTGGGTGGACGGCCAGAAGCCGCTGTTCAAGGTCACGTTCCGGCTCGTCTCCACCGTCTACACCACCGACCAGCACCTGCACAACTTCTTCCTGCACGCGCACCGACTGCGCGAGACGCGCATGCCCACCGTGCACGCGTCCGACAACGAGACCACCAAGCAGGTCAAGGTCCGTGCCGACCGGCGCCCCGGTCCGCCTCGCCCACCGGCGTTCGGCGGCGCCGGCCGAGGCCGCCCGTCGTCCTCCGTGTGCCGTGTATTGTATAAACCGTCGCCGCCGACTAAGTCGACTAACGTCCGTCGCGGAGGGTGCTGTCATTAAGCGGCCTCTGTGTTCTAGGTGGTGCACCATCTGCCTAAAATACTCAAGGTTCGGTCAGTCGGTTCGTGTTGCTGTTTGTGTCGGTGCGCCCTTTACGTGGCTTGGCTTCCCGGGCGCTGGCTGGGTGGGCACCGCGTCGTTGCTGCTTCAGCCCTCCCGCGTGGTTCCGTCCCATCGCTGCACGCCGCCGGCACCTAAGCTCACCGTCACTGCACGCTGCACTGGTCACTGTCTGTCTTGCCGGTATCGACCACTGCACGCATGCCTGTCCTGCCGTTAGTGGCCACTGCACGCGTGTCTGTCCTGCCGGTATGGGTCACTGCACGCGTGTCTGTCCAACCGATATTGGTCGCTGCATGCATGTCTGCCCCGCCAGTATAAGTCACGTTGCGCGTGTCTGTTCTGCCGGTATCGACCACCGCACGCATGTCTGTCCTGCCGTTAGTGGTCACTGCACGCGTGTCTGTCCTGCCGGTATTGGTCACTGCACGGGTGCCTGTTGTGTTGGTATTGGTCTCTGCACGCGTGTCTGTCCTGCCGGTATTGGTCACTGCACGCGTGTCTGTCCTGCCGGTATTGGCCACTGCACGCCTGTCTGTCCTGCCGGTATTGGCCACTTCACGCGTGTCTGTCCTGCCGGTATTGGTCACTGCACGCGTGTCTGTCCTGTCGGTATTGGTCACTGCACGTGAGTCTGTCCTGTCGGTATTGGTCATTGCACGTGAGTCTGTCCTGTCGGTATTGGCCACGCACGCGTGTCTATCCTGCCGGTATTGGCACTGCACGCGTGTCTGTCCTGCCGGTATTGGTACTGCACGCGTGCCTGCACATGCAGTCAGGATCCTGTTTTGGCATGTTCTGCTGCTGGTAGATATGTTAGAGCTAGAGCCCCAACGTGGCTGAACAGGACGATGGTCTGAGCCCACGCTGCCCACTCTGCCGATGGTCTGAGTCCGCGCTGGTGCTTGCGCGCCTACTATCCCATTTGAAAAGGACCTGTGTGTATCCTCGTGAGGTCGTGAAAGAGAAAATGCCAAGTTCACTCCCACAGTTTTTTTAAATGCCGTGATCTGAATGCGGAAAATTCAAGTTTTGAAGTTAACGAATATGACCAGTGGCTCTGGACTGTTGTCGTTTAATCTGAACCCTGGAAGTATGCGTGCAGCTCCCCGTTTGCCATTCGCCGTTCTTTCTGTTGGCCTTTAGGCTTAAGGGAGCAAAAGCTTGTCTGATTGGAGGCTTTTGTTACCATCATGGACTGCACTAGCCGACATATTTATGTCTAACATGCCTCTTGAACTGACTCGGATTTTATGAATGTTCAGTGAAACTGCCGCTGTTCTCTTTATGGCCGTCCCGGTTCTGGAGATGCTCTTTACATGGATATATAGGTCACGATGCATATGTTGGATTTAAGTAAGACGTAGTTAACCATACAAAGCTGATCTGTATATGGACGCTGGTTCAAGTAATTGTAGTTCGGATGCAGTTTTTTTTAGCATAATTAAAGTGAATGTGCAGTGTAGTAAATAGTCTTTGCTCATGTTATAGACGAAGGGCCTAAACTCAGAGTCAATATATTTCGCCTTTCACATCCTTAAGGGTAAAAAAAAACTGCAAGAATGAATAAGCAGTCCTGAAGAAGCGAAAAACGGAATAAAACGACTCTGTTTTTAGCCATTGGCTGCGATATGAGCAAAGCTATAGGCTATTCACACCCATATGAACGGCCGGTTATTTGCGCGGAGCACTACACTGGAGCGCGGCGCCGCCCCGGGCATGGGAAGCACGCGTGTGTCATGGGAGATTAGAGATGAGGTGTAATGTAGCTTTCCCTGCATTTTGACAGCCACCAACGCTTCCTTAGCTTTTGCGAATGCATACGTGGCCCTCTTCCAATGTTTCCGAGGTGCGCTGGTACGGTTGCTTGGTCGACTTTTATGTGTTTTTGCATGTGTTTTTTAAGGTGCTTGCTGTTTGTCAGACCAGCTGGCGCCCTGTGTGATGTTCAGTTGTGTGTGTTTTCCCTGCTTTTCATCCGGTGTCAGGCATCATTTTTGCTCGGCGGACTGAGTGTTCTATTCGCCGGTCTTTAGCCGCTTTTTTCTGTCTCTTCTGGTGTGCGGTCGGTACTACACTTCTGTCGCGATGTTTGGAGGTCGTGCGAACGTAGCAGTCTGCCTAATCAGAGATCGTCTAACAGCCTGTATTTATATGTACCTCTGATCGTCACGACACCGCTGCTGTGTGTGCACGACTCGGGTTTGACTGGTGAGGGGGGGGGGGGCGTGTCTGGCTCCGCCCTCGCCGCCCACTGACGCGGAGGGCGAGACCAGACACGGGCGCGTCCCGCGGCGCGCGCAGTGCGTGGGACGCGCGCCGCGGGCGCGCAGGCCGGGTGACGCGCGTGTGACCCCGCCGGACGCGTCTGCAGGCGCTGCACGCCATCGACGTGGCCACGCTGATCCGCTTCCTGCCGACGCTGCTGAACCAGCTGCTGCGCATCCTGGTCAGCAGCGACTCAGACGACGTAGTGCAGAACACGCTGCGGGTGCTGACGCACGTCATCACCACCCTGCATCAGGTCGGCCGGCAGCGGCTGGTCGACATCTACACCCGGGTGAGACCCCGCCGCCGGCGCGCGCCCTTTCCGGAGACCCCGCCGGCTGCCGCGGCCCGTTACGCCCTAGGGGGTGTGTCTGAATAGTCCGGCGGTGTCGCCGGTGGATGGGCGGGACGCGTGTCCAGTTGGCAGCCTGTGCCTGTCCGCTTGTAACCATGGGCGGTCTATGTCACCTCCTGAGCCGACGCCCGCAAAGCCCAGTCTGTGTTTCCCGTCCTATATGCGCTGCTCCGTTGCCCCCTATCTTCCAAGGTGTGGCCGTCGCCGACCTGAGCCTCCTGCCCCGACCCTCTGACTCGCGTTCTCGCCGCCAGCACGTGCTGGCCGAGTGGCGTCTGCCGCCAAGCGGCCAGACCTGCGTGCACGAGGCGCTGTGCCGCGGCCTGTGCCAGCTCCTGCAGCCCAGCAACATGGACTTCCTGCTGGTGCACAAGCTGCTGCGCCACTCCAGCTCGCTGTTCGACATCATCATGAAGTCGATGGCGCTGCATCTGCTCAACTCAGGCCGCATCAAGGTGGGGGTTCTGGCCGCGGCCGACGGGGGCGCGGTCGGCGCCGGCGGCGGCCCCGGCTGTTCATGGGGCGACCGCCTGTGCCCGCTCAGCCACGGGTGGCGTTCCTTTGCTCGCGCCTGGCGCCACTCGCTTTTGTCACCGTGCGCGCCGGCTATTCACAGGTCTCTCCGCTCTGTGTAGACGTAGTGTGTCTCGACTTTCGCCTCGTTGTCTGGCTGCTCGCCGCGTGTATGGCAGCCGCACTATAACGGGGGGGGGGGGGGGGCTTGGTCACGCATCCCGCCACCAGTCGCAGTCGGCGAGAGCACCCGCGCGGCCTCAGTGTCCTGCCCCGCCCGGTCCCCGCGCCCTCTCCTGCGCACTGCGGCTGGCCGTGTCGGAGGCGGCCTCTCCCGGGCGCCGGCTCGGCGGCGGCTCCACGCCCGTGCAGCCGCCGCCGCCGCCGCCGCCGACCTCACCGCGCTCCCGGGCGGTCGGCGCGCGGTCTCAGTGTCGTTCTGTCGACCCCGCAGGTGGACGCCGCCGATCCGAGTAGTGACGTGAGTTAGCTTGCGAGCCGCGGACCGGCCGCCGCCAGTCACCCCGCGCGCCGCGCCCCTTTCACAGACGCCAGCTTAGCCCGCAGCGTTTGGCCGCTGCTCTCCGCGCATGGTCTTACGTTTGGTTTTTCTAGCGCCCGCTGATGCGTGTTTTAGCGCGGTGGCGTATTTTTGGCGTCGCAGCGTCGCTTTTGAATCATCGCATGCCCTACACCCGTGTCATGTCTGCGATACCCCGCCGTTTACTCACGGTTGGGTGCTGTGTGACAACGGTTGATATTATGTCATGTTCGATGAAGCGAACAAGTCGTATGTTGCATTATTATTGGGACGTTCGTCGAAGTTACTCAGGCGTCAGGGGAGATGTTTCCATTTTGTTGCCTCGTAATTTTGGTTGCCTCAAGGGCATCTTAGCTTTACTTGCTTTCTGATGCGCTGGTCGTAGGTTTGCATTATTCGGTACATGTACTTTAAGATGCAGTATGCGTATCTACCTACACGTCACACACGGTCGTAGCACCCGGTTTTTTCTGCCGTTTTTGCTCTGGCTTAACGTGTGCTTGGACCTGTTTGATATTCTCTTAAGCGTAACACAAGACTTTGGCAAAGCCGTCTGTTCTATTTTAATAGGCAGATAGTTTAAAAAAATGTTATGACAACATACGCTAAGCAGCCTACAGCACTCATATTATTGTGGCTTTGCTGTGTATGATTTCTGCTTCGTTTGAGAAAACACAACTTAGCATTTATTTAAACCATTTGTAATTAACTGGGCGTCGTTTGGTGTGATCACTAGGTTTAATCGATAACGCTCTCGAAGTTCTCGGAGATTGCAAATCATGGCACCAGTGAGTCGGGAAGAAGTGCAAGAGTGTTGTCATGTCTCCTACTTTGATAAAATCGTTGTTGGTCATCACCTTATCATCTATTATGGCAATACGCCGAAGTATTGACGGTTACGAGTACCGTTTAGCCGTCTCGTCTGAATTGGCACTGTTTGCGCACCAGAGGTGCTGTCCGGTGCTAACGGCAATGCCAGCGTCGCCGCGGTGTTGTTAAAAGCCCGACGTTCCCGTGCCTCACCGCCGCCGTTGTCAGCCCCGAGCCGCGAGGCCCGGCCGGCGAGACACACCTGTGACGTCACCGCGACGTCACTGTTACACAGATGCAGCGCCACGAGCGGTTCACGGCCAGCTTCAACAAGCAGCTGGAGACGATGCTGGAGTCGTTCTACCCGTACATACTGCAGAAGTACAAGGAGCTGCCGCTGGAGACGCGCGAGGCCAACCGCAGCATGGCCGCTCTGCTGAAGGTGCGGTGGACGGCGGCCGGGCCCGGCTGGCTGTCCCGCCGGCTGCCCAGCCACCCCTCCGTGCGAGCCCGCGGGCTGCCCCAGACGTGCGTGGACTGAGCTCCTTTCGTCTGCGAGCTGTTTCTATCGTTGAACGTCTACACATGACGTAGTTTTCCGCTAGAGCGGCGCGCGGTAGCGTTGGACTGTATGGGCGGCTGGGAAGGTGGTTGTGATCGCCCGAGGCATCTGTCCTGACACGTGTGGAGCGCTCCGGCGTGGTGCGCGCGTGACGCTGCGCCCGCTCCCCGCAGCGCTGCCTGAGCCTGATGGACCGCGGCTTCGTGTTCCGCCTCATCACCTCGTACCTGGAGAAGTTCAGCCTGGCCGACCCGCGCCTCCTCTGGGAGTACAAGTTCGAGTTCCTGCAGATGGTGTGCGCCCATGAGCACTACATCCAGCTGAACCTGCCCATCTTCAACCCGGCGCGCACCAGCATCCGCTCGCTGCACGGTGAGGCCCGGGCGACGCGGCGCTGCTGGCGCGGGCCGGCTGCCGCTGCCCGCAGATATACCGCCACTCCGCGGGGACGGCGTTCACATGCTGAGGCAGACGTCGTGAAACAGTGGGAACGAAAATGCGCTTGACTGTTTCATGTTTTGAAATCACCGATTCCAGATTTTGAATCACAAAGTGTGATTCCAAATTTTGTGCTGTGGCCCTATCTCGGATTTGGCTGCTTGGTCAGCTGGCTGATGAACTTATGAGCCGGCTGGCCGCGATCCGTTGGTTTCTAATCACATGACGGTCGTCTTTGAATGCTGTTGTCATCAGCTGACCTGACCTGCATGTTCTCGCCCTCCTGACCGCGTGATGTCTGTGTGTGTGTCAGACTTCCAGCAGGAGTACTTCATGTCCGAGTCGTTCAGCGCCAAGCACTACCTGACCGGCCTGATGCTGCACGAGCTGCGGCTGGCACTCAGCCAAATCCCCGACGTGCGCCGCATGGCCATCCACGCCGTCCGTGACCTGGTCGTCAAGCACGCCTACGACGACCGCTACCAGACCAAGGTGCGCCGGCCGGGACCGCGCGCCGCTCGCCAGCCCCCCGGTGACGTGTTCGGGACCCCGGACATCTGTCTGGGTTCGCGGGACGGGGTGGCTCTGTCTGGAAGTTTTCAGCAGGTTCCGCGGGTGGCGCGCAGGAGCGTGGAGCGTAAGACCGGCGAGGCGGGTGACCAAGTCCGACGGACGGGCTCGTTCGCTGTCGCTTGGTCGCGGCTGCTCTGTTAACGTCACGGACGCCACACCGTGTCTGCCTCACGCCGTGTCCGCGTCCAGGGCGGTCGGCGCCGACTTGACCTGACCTGTGTGCTGCTCGCGTCGACAGGGCCAGAAGGCGCGCATCGCCACGCTGTACTTCCCGCTGGTGGGCATCCTGCTGGAGCACCTGCACCGGCTGGAGGCGGCCGTGCCGGCGGCGCCGGCGACGGCGGCGGGGACGGGGTCAGCCGTCAGCCGCGCCGCGTCCCATCGCTCCACGGCCACCTGGCAGACGAGCTACTCCTGGGCGGCCGCCGACGGCACCTCATCGCTGGGAAACCGCAACAGGTCAGCACAGGTCGCCGGGCTACTGCGCCCGGTCAGCACAGGTCACCGGACCACTGTATCAGGTCAGCACAAGTCACCGGGCCACTGTATCAGGTCAGCACAAGTCACCAGGCCACTGCCACCAGGTCAGCACTGGTCGCCGGGCTACTGCGCCAGGTGGGCACAGGTCACCGGGCCGCTGCACCAGGTCAGCACAGCCCACCGGGCTACTGTGTCAGTTAGCAGGTCAGCAACAGGTCATCGAACCACTGTATCAGGTCAGCGCAGGTCACCGGGCCACTGCACCAGGTCAGCACAGATCGCCGGGCCACTGCACCAGGTCAGCACTGATACCGGGCTATTGCACCAGGTCAGCACAGGCCACCAGGCCATTGCACCAGGTCAGCGAAGTGTCCGTTCACTGGGGCACTGTCTCGCAGCCGATCGAGATTGGCTGTCCTCGCATGGGACAGGTCAGCTCAGGTCACCGCAACATGTCAGCCGGCGACAGCGCCGCTCCATTTGCGCACGATGTGCAGACGCAGACGACTGACCGTATTCAGAAGGGCAGCTCGCTGAGTGCCCAGAGCCGCACCACCTGGACGCCGAACGCCGCCGGGATTGTTGGCTGCCAGGAGTCCATGTTATCGTCCAGCTTTTTAAGCGGGATTCGGGCGCTCCTTGTTGTCACTGGGTGCGTCTGTGTCAGTGTTGGCCGGGTCCTGGTGCTCCTGGTCGTCGCTGGGTGCTTTTGGTCGTCACTGGGTGCTCGTGGCCGTCACTGGTTGCGCCTGTGCCAGTGCTGGCCGGGCCCGGGTACCGCTGGTGGTGACCGCCAGGGCGCGCCTGGCCTACAGGTTCGCCCCAAACATGGACCTGGCGTCGCACGCCAGGGTGGCGCAGCGCGAGTCCACCTACCTGGCCTACATCGCCGGACAGAGTACGTAGCGCCGCCACCGACGGCCGGCACCGGCCGCTGTTAAGTGAAGTGTCCACTGTTCCGGTGCGATGAAACCCAACGTTTGGCGCTTTTGATCGCACATCTAGGAATCGGTTAGTTTCCGACGTTTTATAAAAGCTTTGCCGGATATTTGGCACAACACAGAAGGTTGCCAGTGTCATGTGATCGTATGCAAATTAAATGACATCAGATCAGATGTTAGAACCCATCTATCCGCGACCACCCGTGATGCCGCTCCAGCTCCAGCTCCAGCTCCAGCTCCAGCTCCAGCCGTCTCTCACCCCGCATGCTCCGCAGGTCAGCAGGCGTCGGAGAGCAGCGCCGCCTCCACCATCAGCCTGGCGTCCACGGCCTCCTCCCAGACGGACACGACGGTCGAGTCGGCCGTGCACGCCGAGAACGGCGACGCCTCGTCGCAGCGCGCCCTCGAGCTCGGCGACACGGACAGCCAGCCGGGCGGCAAGCGCTCCACGCACAATAGGTGACGCTGCTGCTGGCTGCGGTGCGAGGCGACGCACGCTAGCTGCCACCCGCAGTGATGGTGCTTAAGGCAATGCGGAGGGTATTTTTACCGTGGTGGAGCACTGTTTTGGGCTATAAGAGATATCTGAAGCAAGTGTTTGGTCGTAGTCTTGTTGCAGTGAGATTGAAGCCCCTTGACTCGAACTTTTTATTTTTTTTGTTTTCAAAATCATTACCGATTTTGAGCGGTATTCAGTCGTGGCGAGCTCCGAGTGCGGCGCGCGCCAACACTGTGCCCCGGCGCGCGGACAGGACGCTGAGCACAGCGCACGACCCCGGCGCGCTGTACCGGTACGACAAGCTGCTGCCGGGCGAGGCGCGCGACCTGCTCGTCTGCTTCCTGCACGTGGTGCGTCACGTGCCCGACGAGCTGCTCGTCACGTGGTGGAAGTACGCCGCCGAGGACGACGTGGTCAACTTCTTCACACTCGTCCAGTGAGTGGCGGACGGGCTGCGGCCTCCGGACCTGGATGAGAGACCTCAGCCCCGACGCGCTGAGCGGTGACACCCGCTTGGGTGACAGACTGCACGGAGGTCTCTTGGGCTCGCGGCTCATCGTGCCTTTCAGGTGCGACTGTTGCCAAATGGACGGGGATACTCGGTTAGAGCTGATCTGAATGCACGTGATGTGAGTTGCTTGAGGCCTTGGGCATTCGCTGGCGCCCAGCGCCGCCACGGTGCAGTTCAACGTCAGGCTACTCTGTCGACGGGCTGGATGTGACACACAGCCAGCCTGCTGACCAGCCACCGCCGGGGGACCGGCTGACGTCGCGTGCCTCTCCGCGTGCCAGGATGTGCCTGTGCCAGTTCCGGTACTCGGGCGGCCTCATACGCGCCCACCCGCGCGTCAGCGAGGTCAAGAAGGCGTTCACGCTGCCTGCCCGCATGGACCCGGCGGCGGCGGCGGCCGGCGGCGGCGCTCCCAGCGAGCCGGTTCTTCCGGAGCCGGCCGGCGGCGGTGAGCGTCACAGGAATGGCCGGCGGGAGTGTGACATGTGGCCCAACGGGCTGGGGTGCAACATGTGACCCAGGGGGCTCTGGTGTGACATGTGTCCTGACGTATAGGCGCGGACCGGCATTATTTGTCCATACCGAACGCAGGCCTTTGAACTGAATAATATCGGTGCTGGATGTTCATCAAGCACATCAGATCAATCCTGATCAGATCCAGGTCAATCCCGACGCTTTATTGGATCGCATTTACCGTCGCCCACGCTTGGCATAACCGCTCCGAGCGTGCAGCGAGTTGTAGACAGCCTTCACTGAGGCCGGACCGGCGTGGAGGCCGGTGCCGCCGGCCCACAGTGACGGTCGGACCCTCACCCCGTCAGGCGGAGGCGCCTCGGCGGTCGGTGCCACGCCGCCGCACCTGGCCAGCGAGGTGGCGCTGGTGGCGCTGGACCTGGCCTGCCTCTACTCGGCCCACTTCTCGGAGCGGGTGGCGCAGCGCGGCGGTCAGAACGCCCAGATGGCGCTGCTCACCGACGTCTACCTGGGCCTGCTGCACCCGGGCCAGTCCGAGGCCGTGCTGCGGCACGCCTTCGCCGCGCTCCGCATGTTCGTCCAGCACTACAGCGCCGCCCTGTATCACGGTACGCTCGCATGTTTGTCCAGCACTACAGCGCTGCCCTGTATCACGGTACGCCCGCATGTTCGTGTAGCACTACAGTGCTGCCCTGTATCACGGTACGCTCGCATGTTCGTCCAGCACTACAGCGCTGCCCTGTATCACGGTACGCTCGCATGTTCGTGTAGCACTACAGTGCTGCCCTGTATCACGGCACGCTCGCATGTTCGTCCAGCACTACAGCGCTGCCCTGTATCACGGTACGCTCGCATGTTCGTGTAGCACTACAGCGCTGCCCTGTATCACGGTACGCTCGCATGTTCGTCCAGCACTACAGCGCTGCCCTGTATCACGGTACGCTCGCATGTTCGTCCAGCACTACAGCGCTGCCCTGTATCATGGTACGCTCGCATGTTCGTCCAGCACTACAGCGCTGCCCTGCATCACGGTACGCTCGCATGTTCGTCCAGCACTACAGCGTGGAGACGTATGGTGGCGTGTGGTACTTGAAGGTCATGTAAGGTTTTCCGATTGTTTTGGTTTAATTATTGGTGATGTTCTTCTATAAACACAATTGTATTTGTTTTGCGAGAACTCCCTACCTTGTCCACCCCTTTCACCTGGTGACTTTGTCTGAGATACACCTTATTACTGAGCTTATGGCGGAATCCGACCGGTGAGAATGGTCTGTTACTCCCGCCCCGTGTGCGCCCTCAGGCCCTGCCGAGCTGTGCGGCCGCCTGTGCTACGACCTGCTGCGCTGCTGCAACAGTCCGCTGGCCAGCACGCGCCACGAGGCCTGCGCCCTGCTCTACCTGCTGATGCGCGGCAACTTCGAGTTCACCAACCGCAAGGCCTTCACGCGGGTCCACCTGCAAGTGGGTTTGGTTTGGATCTGAGGATGGCCTTGCAGGCGTCCCCAGTCGTGGCCGAATGCGGTATAGACTGGCTCCTTGTGTTTACTGTCACATTTGAGGTGGGAGTTGAGTCGCGAGATGCATAGTTCAGATTTGATGTGGCGAAATACTCGTGGGGACTATACTGAGATCGGGATGCCGCAGAAACAACTCCAACCGCTGTGATCCGGAAAAGAATATAATGAGCTCTCGGACTGGCCAGCTGTGCGATGTCTGTACAGCGGCGTCAGGAGGTAACGTGGCGGGCGATCGAGGTCAGTAATTCCGTGTGATAATCAGCAGCGCTTAGTGTGTCCGCTGATGTGTCATCCTGTCAGCTGATGTCATTCGTCAGCTGATGTGTCACCCTGTGATCGCAGGTGATCATCAAGGTGTCCCAGCTGCTGGGTGAGTCGGTGGTGCTGGACTCGTCCCAGTTCTACGAGAGTCTCTCGCTCATCAACAGCTACGCCAACAGCGACAAAGTCATGACCCGGACCGGTGAGTGCCGGCGCCTTCACGCCCTCGCGTCCTGGACTGCAGCGCCCCAGACGGCGGTCGCGTCGCTGTGGGGTGCAGGGGCTGAGAATATCTGTTTGGTCATTCTTTGGCTCTACATTTGGTCTGGCCCATCCCTGACCCAGGCCTCACGCGAGGAATCTGGTGGAATAACACGGAACAAGAAGACGTGACCACATACATCGGCTGAGACTCGAAGCGGCAGGAGTCTCAGAATGTCGCCAGCTTTGGTCGGTTTGAGGTCGGATAACTCGAATCATCTTTGGAGAAGTTCATTTAACTTCATAGCGGGAATTATGTGCAAGCATTGTTTGGAATGTTTTTAGTCAAACGTTTGGCAATATTCCGTGTGTGTTGGGATTAAGAACCTTGACCGCTCCATGTAAACCATCGAACACGCACACGTTGCAGTTGCCCACATGTACACCAATCTAATGATTGGTCATTGCTTCTGCACGCGCCCCCTACGTCAGAAGGAAAATTGACTTGTCCGCCTTCCAGTTTGATTCTTGCAGCATTGGGACAGTACTGGCCTGTTTTTACTGGCTCTCACATCTGTCAGTAAGATCTCTTACCGGCCAGAACATTTGTCTTGAGTCCCCTCTGTCGCGCTCAGTCACGTTGTTTCTGAGATCGCGGCTGGGCGCGTGCCGCCGTCAGGTTTCGTGTCGGACGTGAAGGACCCTGACGAAGCGCGTGCGGACCGTGCTGATGGCGACGGCGCAGCTTAAGGAACACGAGAACGACCCGGCCGTGCTGGTCGACCTGCAGCACAGCCTGGCCAACAGCTACGCCAGCACTCCGCAGCTGCGCGAGACGTGGCTGCGCAGCATGGCCAAGTGCCACGTGCGCGACGGTAACCTCTCCGAGGTAGGCGGGGGAGACGGTAACCTGTCCAAGGTAGGCGGGAGGGACGGTAACCTGCCCAAGGTAGGCGGGAGGGACGGTAACCTGTCCGAGGTAGGCGGGAGGGACGGTAACCTCTCCGAGGTAGGCGGGAGGGACGGTAACCTGTCCGAGGTAGGCGGGAGGGACGGTAACCTCTCCGAGGTAGGCGGGAGGAACGGTAACCTGTCCGAGGTAGGCGGGAGGAACGGTAACCTATCCGAGGTAGGCGGGAGAGTTCACGGGCCCAGGGTGCGTATATTCTCATATCGGCACACACCTTCGCTCAGTGGCCGGTCTCGACGGCGGGTGCCTGACTGGCGTTCGTCGGGTGGAGCGGGGGCGCGTCGGTGGCGTACCATGGTGCCCGCTGTCACAAAACTGATCCTGCGTGAGGCTGGACTGGGCAACAGACGTGACACCCGCCCGTGTACCGCCGTGTTACTGGGGTCAGGCGCCAGACCGTGTGACGGGGAGATATCACGTCCCCTGACGGTTGGCGGGTGTTCGTGGCCGTGCCGCAGGCGGCCATGTGCCAGGTACACATCGCGGCGCTGATGGCCGAGTACCTGCTGCAGCGGGGCGAGCACGAACTCGGCTGCCAGGCGTTCCACGCCGTCTCCGCCAACGTGGTGCGCGACGAGAACAACCTCAAGTTCGATCTCGGTCAGTGGCTGCGCTGGCACCGCGCTTCGTGTCGCGCGGACAGGGATAGGACACTTAGCCGTCGTGGCCGATGAGCTTTGGCCGCTCCTTCAAAAAATAAAACAGGTTTTGAAAGAATTGTATGCTTGTATTTGATGTCCAACACGTTACCATGCTAAAGCATCAACCAGATTCCAAGCCTCGGTGTCGCGCTTTAGACCATCACAAAGGACTGAATGGCGACATGACTAATGAGCGGATACGTGACGCACATTGGCTTTTACATTGACAAAGTTCTGTGCATGAAATGCAGGTGCATATCAAGCCCTTTCGAAAATTGTCTGCTATTTCTCAGAGAGGGGCCAGAACGTACCGCGCGCAACCGGGAGTTAATGCTCACCACACAGACGCTAACACGGGTAACCAGTCATGCACTCATTTCGGGTAAATGATACTATCAAGAACAATGAAGCCTTTCATATGGGCTCCATTGGACCAAGGCAATGTGCCGGCGAACTTGTCCGTCAGCTCCCGGCGCTGCCTGCGTAATGGCCAGAAGGTGACTCGTAAGTGCCGATCCTCACACTGTGGTCCCGATTTGCGGTAGTATGACCAGTCGGCCAGCCGGACGCACTTTCCGGCGGCGTGTGCCGCCCCTCCCTGACGCCCCCCCCCCCCCCGCGCGTCAGGCATCGGTGACCTCTGCTACACGGAGGAGTCGCTGGTGGCGCAGCTGAAGGTGTGCGCCGAGGCCATGGAGCTGTGCGAGCGGCAGGAGCTGCTGCCCAACGTGTACGACATCCTGGTGCCCATCTACCGCAGGCGGCGCAGGTACGTGCCGTCCGCTGGGGTGCCCCGCCCCCCCCCCCCCCTCCGCTGACTTCTGTCAGCGGGTGTGGGAACTCCGGCTCAGTGGGAGTCGGCTGGCTTAGTCAGTGCGGCGCGATTTGCTGCGCATGGGATTTGGCGTTCGAGATAAGTGATTTAATAGCAACTGCACAACATAGTGCCTATGGACGCCATATGACTGGGGCAGTCGGCGCGCCACTAAGGCTTAGTTATTATCTTCGCCTCAAATTTTCCCGAGGAAACGTCGATGACGTGAGGTTTCTGGACACTGTTATCTTTTGGCCACTTCATGAGCTCCGCGCCATCGCCATCCACTACATATCGAACCTAAACACTATGTGTCACCGGAATGTGGCAGGGCGGGAATGACTGACTTGGTGCCGTGTAGTCGGCTCTCCGTTTCATGCTAGAATGCACCTTGCTCTGTGTGTGGAATATGGAAGCTGTTAAGTGTTTTGGCTGTCCGTTAGTCGTACGTGTTGTTTGTTGCGTGACCTGCTGTGGCGGCGCAGTTACGGTGAGCTGGCGGAGGCGCACCATCACATGCACCGCTGCTACAATCGGATCGTGCAGCTGAACATCTCCGGCCGCCGCCTGCTCGGCACCTACTTCCGGGTCATCTGTCTGGGTCAGGTCAGTCAGGTCAGCCGGAAGGCCGGAGTGTCGTCTGCGGATGTCTAATACGCGTGCCACGCATCGTGTCGCTTCTGTTCGTTTTGTGTGTGTGTGGGGGGGGGGGGGGGGGCTGGTCATTGTGGCTGCAGACTCTGGAGCTATTTAGCTGCTTTGATAGCTCGTCCGTTGCACTGTGGACTCCTCGCCATGAGGAGACGGGTGCTGACCTGGCCGAGACCGTGCCCTGTGCGATGATGTGCTGGTGTCACGAGCGCCGGCAGCGGATCTGCGGACCTACGCCCCGCGCCGCGTCAACTCCCCGCGCCCCTGCCGCCAGAACTACTTCGACAAGGACCACGACCGCGAGTACGTGTACAAGGAGCCCAAGGTCACCTGCCTGGCGGAGGTCAGCGACAAGCTATACCACCTGCACTGCCACAAGTTCGGCAAGGAAAACGTGCGCATCATCAAGGACTCGGCCCCGGTACGGACTGGACCGGGCCGCGGCCTGCGTCCGGCGGCGCGGCGGCAGCGCTCCCCTCACTCGGCCAACGGCGCGTGCTCGCCGAGTCCGTGCCGTGGCGGAGCACAGTTGCACCTGGGGCTGGCTTTCACTGACTGGTTATGGAGGTGTTTCGCCGAGCGTGAATGTGTGGATTTGTTAGAGTGGTCCCTGGTTGCGTTTCCATCCACCGTTGGATTTTGTTAGTCATGCACGGGGGACTTTGGTGTGTGTGGTATGCCAGCTATGGTCACGAGCGCGGGCTGAGGGCGATGCTCGATACCTGTGGCGACGTCTCCAGCCTGGCGCTGTCCGTGGTTGCACTCAGCTGATTTGGAGGAGGCTGGCCGGTGTGTGGCCCACGGCGACGGTCGGTGGTCTTGCCTGACCCCCTGTGACCGGCGGTGACCTCAGGTGGTAATGGCCGACCTGGACCCGCGGCTGGCCTACATCCAGGTGACGCACCTCACGCCCCACTGGGACGACGTCGACCTCGACGCGCGGCCCACGGAGTTCGAGCGCAACAACAACATCAAACAGGTGGGACGGTCGGCTCACGGCGCCGGCCTGGGAGGCGTCACCGCCTCCTGCGCCCGCGGCGACCGCTGGCGGAGGAGTGCGACGGCGACCGTTTGGGATATAGCGGCTCCAAAGTTTCGTCTTCCTTTGATGAACCCCACTCGCAGAGCTTAACGCGACGGCAGTGACGTCTGAATGGCTATGTCTTGTTTATCATTGAGCCGCTTCTGTACGCGCCAAAACTACGTATTATACCACTTCACATGCTTACCAAGTGCTCTGACTTCAAACGCCCTCGGATTTGGGCCGTGTGGTTCGATTATGTGTGCCATGCAGTGCGCAGTATTTCGGCGCCATCATCGCTTACAAACGCAACGATTTTGGGTACTGGCAGTGTCCTAGCAGTCTGCAGCCCAAGTTTTCTTTGGAATAGTCATTAAGTGTGGTATGTGCACAGTTCAGCGAGTTTTTCATCAGCTGACAATGATGATGGAAGTTTTGAGGCGTGCTCTAGGATAGAGATCTTGTCCTCGTTTCACGTCTTGCACTGCTATATAACCAGCATATGAACACTTCAAACGTCGAAATCAAACGGGCTCAAGTCTCAAGTGAAAGTGTGTCGGATCCAAACCCGTTCCCATTCCACTCTGTTCTGCAAACCCGTCCCATCAAATCAGAACGGCTGTGCGTCGCTGGACAGTGCAGTGGACGCCTCGCTCGTGGAAGACGACTGCTGCGTTCAGTTGCATCTACAGACTCGAGTGTGGCCGTTTCAGTTCATGTACGAGACGCCGTTCACGCGCGGCGGCGGTCCACGCGGCCCCGTGGAACAGCAGTGGCGCCGGCGCACTGTGCTCACCACCGACTACTGCTTCCCCTACGTGCGGACGCGGATACCGGTCATCCGGCGCCAGGTGTGTGTGCGGTGACTCCGTCAGTCTGATGCACAGCTGGGCCTGGGAGCCGTCGCGTCTCGCAGAAATACAGCACATTGTGGTGTGTTGACTGGTGTGTGGACGCATGCGGACTAGGCGGGTAGCAACGGCGGGGCACGGGCGTCAGTGTCGACGCCTGTCGATAGAGCAGCGGCCGCTGCTGAGCGGCGGTGGCCGGTGATCCCGGCCGCCGTGTCGCGTCCGGCCACGCCGACCGACCCTCGTGCGCTGCTGACCTGTGGCGGGCGCGCGCGGCAGGAGTACGAGCTGTCGCCGATCGAGGTGGCCATAGACGAGATGACGCGGCGGTCCAGGGAGCTGGTCGAGGTGGTGGAGCGCCAGCCGACCGACGTCAAGAAGCTACAGCTGCGGCTGCAGGTGAGGCAGGGCGGCGCCGGCCCGGTCGTCAGCTGGCAGGCCCGCCGCTGCTGACCATGGTGTCCCGATGACAGCCCCTCTTACAGGCAGCCGGCTTGGAGTTGCCATTGGGTACTTGCGTTTGTGGCCGCCGTGCTGTTGGCCGGTCTGCGATGGCTTACTAACGCTGCATTTCAGTTCAGCCAGCTGGCGACCGATGGCAATCAGTGTTGCCAGTGTTTGGCGATATTCGGATAATCACTGGTCCGTAGCCCGTCGGCAGGAGAGTGGTGACTATCACTCCGAACAGTCGGCCCCTGGCAGCCGTGTTGCCGCCGAGGCAGCGTCAGCTGTCGGTTTTCACACTGGATGACTGGTGGGCAGCGCGCGCGTGCGTGCGTAGCATCGTGCCGGTGACTGTGCGTGCCCATGTGGCCTTCAGGACAGTGCGTCTGCGACTGTATGTGTCCGTGTCGCCTAGGGCATCGCTACGGTGGCTGTGTGTGCCCGTGTCACCCCCAGGTCAGCGTATCGGTGGCTGTGTGCGCCCGTGTCGCCCCTAGGGCGGCGGGTCGGTGACTGCGCGTGCCTCCAGGACAGCGCATCGGTGACTGTGTGCCCGTGTCGCCCCCAGGGCAGCGTGTCGGTGGCTGTGTGCGCCCGTGTCGCCCCTAGGGCGGCGGGTCGGTGACTGCGCGTGCCTCCAGGACAGCGCATCAGTGACTGTGTGCCCGTGTCGCCCCCAGGGCAGCGTGTCAGTGACTGTGTGTGCCCGTGTCGCCCTCAGGGCAGCGTGAGCGTCCAGGTGAACGCCGGCCCACTGGCGTACGCGTCCGCCTTCCTCGAGGAGAGCGTGCGCGCCTCCTTCCCGGGCGACAAGCTGTACCAGCTGAAGCAGGCGTTCCGCGAGTTCGTGGACGCGTGCCAGCGGGCGCTGTCACTGAACGCGCAGCTGCGGGCCGACGACCAGGCCGACTACCATGGCTCGCTAGAGGCCGGCTTCCAGGACCTGGTGGCCGCGCTCGGGCTCATCGTCGGCGAGAGCTTCCCGGTCAAGACGGAGCTGGCGCGGCACTCGCAGCATCTCAGCGGCCTCTTCCTGCTGAGCAGCATGACCGGCTCCAGCTCGGTCTGAGCTCAGCTCAGCTCCAGCTCCAGCTCCGACTCAGCCTCAGCTTCGACGTCGTGCCAGCTCCAGCCCCAGCAGCGTATCTCAGCTCCAGCTTCGTCTCGACTCGGCGACTTCGGTGTCAGCGCCAGCTCCGTGGGAGCAGCAGCTTCGGGCTCGGCTCGGCTCGGCTCGGCTCGGCGCAACTCGGCGTCAGCCGCGGCTCCAGTTCCGGGCGCCAGTGGGCCGCTAAGTGTGGTGTTGGGGCGGTCGCCGGGCGGGCTGGCGGCCTGTGCTGTCACCCGCTGAGAGAGGCGACGCACTGTTGACAACGCACGCCCCCCCCCCCCCCGCTCGAAGGGATGCGCTTCCTGTGTGCCTGCCGTTACTTTCGGCAAAGAGCTACGGTCTTGTGCTTGTCCTTGCTCTTGTTGCGTTTTGCGAACTGGTGCCAGAAATAATCGTGCAATTGTTGGTCAGCAAGCGCATGTGCCTGTTCGTCTATGCGTGCGGTTTTGTGATAATGGCTTATAGCATCCATTTCACCAGGGCTCTTTGCCCAATAATTCGCTGGTGTATGTAACTTTGATGAGAGTGATGGTGTAATGTATCTGCCATTTGCGTATTTATTTTAGTCTACCATGGTGACACTATTTAACTCGGTAACTCATTCAGTCTCGTGTTTCTTGTTACCGCGGGCCCCTTTTGGCTTTTACTTAACGGACTGGCCACGTTCCGGTGATGTGATGCGCCGTATCGGGGTACCACACCCAGCCGACGCAGCTCGTGGACGGAGCGCTCCGGCGGGCCGCCTGCTGTCGTCAGGCGCCCCACCCCCTGTCCGTGGAGTGTGGGCCCCTGGTGGCACGCGCCGCCGCCGCCCAACGGAATACAGCGGCAGGAGGGACTCAGTGTTTGTCGAGGACTTGGAAATGGAGTGGAGTTGGTTGGTGGCACACTAGTTATGGTCCCCCAGATCTGCAGCCACGAGGCAGGAGGCTGCACCAAGTGCCATCCATAAATTACGTTCACATTTTTTACCCCGTTTCTCGTGGTTGCGCTCTGGTTGCGCTGGGCGGAAACTACTCACCTGGGTTAGGAATTATGTCATAAAAACATTAAGTTCTTTTGGCACCTTATTGAGCTGGATGTACGAAACTCAGGTGGGCGTGCTGCTTATGATAACCGGTTTCCGGCGGCGAGGCTAGTCTATGTGATCAGCTGAAGCTGATGGCTTATGACTAATGCAGAGTTTTTGATTTGACTGTAATGAGGAAGTGCAAAACGCCCCAGCATTCGCAATGTGTTAAGAGAGTAGTGTACAATTAAATCAGTGTCAAAAATTCAATAGCCAACGGAAGCGACATCGGCCAGCAAGTCTTTTAGGCATGTGCATGTACAATTGCATCAGAGCATACCCAGCTGTTGCTCTGTGCTGCGCTGACGCTCACAAGTACACGTGGGGCTTCCGCTAACAGGCCTCCTTGATTTCACCAGCAGAACCCAAAACCAATGAGGGCCCTGGAGCAAGCAAGAGTGCTCCAGCCGCGTAACATTTAGGTCCCTGTCAACAGCCGATTTTAGGTCTGATGAAATGGGAACACCCAAGGCGAGGAGACGACATCTCGTGAGTGACCCAGTGATCGCGGTTGCAATAGTAGGTCCCCAAAGAGGCTCCCGTTAACAGTGTAGGGTCTTCCGAGCAAGCCAGAATAATTTAGGACCAAAGTGGTGCGCCCCTGAACGACTGGGAATTCCCTGGCAGTTTTAAGCAGAAATATCCGAGCAAACGGGAAGAACTGCCAAGGCCAGTGCACATGCATCAGTGCTCCTGATCGATCAAAGGCGCCTTGAAAGATGAAGGTACAGTGCTCCCGACAATAGCATAGAACCCTCCGAGCAGATGGGAAGCGTCCAGGGCCAATGTGGCGGACTCCTGTACGATCATGGGTGCCCGGGCAGGTTAACGGAAAAATCCCCGAAAAGAGAATAGTGTCCTCGCAAATGAGGTCAAATGAAAAGAACCCTAAGCTATTGTAGATAATTTCAAGCATCGAGTGCCTCGGTAATTTACCTTGCATGCCCCCCCCCCCCCCCCCCCGTAACAGCGCATGGTCCTCCGAACCCGAGACCAATGTGAACGACCCCTGAGCAATCGAGAGTACCACGGCACGCTGAACGGGTGAGCCTAATATAATAGCAACAAGTACGGTGGATACATGACTGGGCCGTGTTTGGATGTGTTTTAGCGTTGAGCTACTGGTCGCATTACTGCTCACGAGCTAGCATGGTCCTAAACTTAACAGCTTCCGTAAAAGTTGCATTTTCTGAGCTCAGGCAGACGATTAGGCTGGCCGACTTCGCGCAATTTTGAGATCTCGCTGGCAAAATGCCGCGCTAGTTTCAGTCATGGCGCACGATATTCTTTAATGATGAGCGGCAGGCTCCTAGCGAGGGCTCCTGGCCCTACTCACTGACAGTTCAAGACCATTAGGGAAGGCGGCGTGGGTGTGAATCCACAACAAGACGCGGACGTACCTAACCTTTGAAGGCAGGTTTAGCGTGTCATTTATATACCTTCGGATCATTTGCTTCAACATAGCAGCAGGATGCAGGATTGCCTTGGATCCAGGTTTGTGCTCTTGTACAGGTTGGGATGTGATGGCTTAGACACTTGTGATCTGAAAACAAATATCACTATCTTCCTCTTGTGTCAGGTATCTGGTTAATGGTATTGCATGTCTTATTGGTGTCAGTAAAAAATTGGGAAATGGCCAATAGTTGTGTTACCTTGTGTGTTGTTCGGTCTAAAACTATGCTTGTGCAATATCTAGAAATCTAAAATTGGTCTCAAATACAGCTGTTCAGGCTTGGCTCTAGATTTTCTTGATCCATGTAAATTTTTCAATTAATACCACATTGTGCAATGCAGTAATACATTTGATTAAAGGTTCTGTTGGTATTGATAAACATGTGAATATTGTTGAGCAAGTCTGGTCCCGCAAAATATGATCGGCCCTGAAATAATTTATTTTGTGGCATTCATTATCACTTCATATAGTCAGGTGGCTGAATGCAATTTATAAAGCCAGCTATTGGCCTGGGATTCATTTCACCAAGCTGGGTATCTGTGTGGCCCATCCATAAACATGATAATTAGCATGGCAACCTGCTAGAAATGGTCAACTTAATGCAGGCACCTGTTTCATAGCATGCTGCATTGATAAGTGCAACATATATCTATCTTCACCTGGCTGGATGGTGGGTTGAATATAAAGTTACCAGCTGTGCATGACATGTGGGCTGAGCTCAATACTGTCTTTATGTTTGGAAAACATGTCTTTAGTAACAAAATTGCATTTATTTATCTCACTTCACATAAGACACCTTTGATAATATGTTGTTCTAAATGTTGTGCATGCTATCTTTTCTAGGTCAATTCAGAATGTTGACATCATTGCTGAGAAGGCAAAGCTGCAAGTTGCAGAACTTTTGCCCAAGGCACAGACCCTGTATTTTGCTAAGGGCTGCCTTTCAAATGCATCACAGATGACATTGGTTGAAGCTGACAACCACATCTTGGAACATGTTGTACAAGGAGGCAGGTGAGTGGTGATTTGTGTGAATCATGCCAACCACACCACAGCTTCACTGTTATTGTGGCATAAGCCAGCTGGTGAGGTGAAATCTTCTTCATTGAATACATTGTTTTTTTTGGCACCTAACCTCAAGCATGCTATGCAATCTGACCATATGCAACCATAAGTGTAGGGTCCATGATGTGGCCAGATAATGCAATACCATCAGGGGAGGACTCTGCATGGAAATAATGTCAGGAGCTGTATGGACCTCCAGCCAGCTTGCATCTCATGATGATTTTTGGGGAGTTCCTTTGGCCCACCTATCCTGTGAGCCTGCCTGGGCCCTGGTCCACCCTGGGGGCCAGCCGGCACTTCAGCCTATCTCTTCTCCATGGCCTGAGCTCTGCTCTGGCACATGTCCATCATGTGTGCCAGCCCCAGCTCTGACCCATCCATACCCTGTGTGCCAGCCCCCTGCTCCTGCCCATCTGTATGCTGTGTGCTGGCCCTCTACTCCAGCTCATCTGTACTTTGTGTGCCAGCTCCCCGCTCATGCCTGTCTGTACCTTGTGTGCTGGCCCTCTACTCTGGCTCATCTATACCTTGTGTGCCACCCCCCTGCCCCTGCCTGTCTGTATCCTGTGTGCCAGCCCCCTGCTCCTGTCTGTCTGTACCCTGTGTGGTGGCACCACTCCATCAGTCTGTACCTTGTGTGCGGGTGCTGTTCCATCAGTCTGTATCTTGTGTGCTGGTGCTGCTCCATCAGTCTGTACTGTGTTCTGGTGCTGTTCCATCAGTCTGTACCCTGTGTGCTGGTGCAGCTCAGTCAGTCTGTACCCTGTGTGCCAGCCAGCCCCTGCTCCTGCTTATCTGTACCCTGTAGAGATCACCCTGTATGCCAGAGATCACCCTGTGTGTCAGAGCCACACCATCAGTTTGTACCCTGTGTGCTGGCGCCGCTCCATCAGTCTGTACCCTGTGTGCCAGCGCCGCTCCATCAGTCTACATTGTGTGCCAGAGCTGCTACATCAGTTTGTACCTTGTGTTCTGGCCCTCTGCTCCAACCCATCTGTACCCTGTGTGGTGGCACCATTCCATCAGCTTTACACCGTGTGCCGGCGGCGCTCCATCAGTCTGTACCCTGCGTGCCAGTGCCGCTCCATCAGTGTGCAGGCTGTGTGTGTGTGTCGGCACTGCTCCATCAGTCCGTACCCTGTGTGGCAGAGCCGCTACATCAGTTTGTACCCTGTGTGCTGGCCCTCTGCTCCAGCCCATCCATACCCTGTGTGCCGGCGCCACTCCATCAGTCTGCACGCTGTGTGCCGGCGCCACTCCATCAGTCTACACTCTGTGTGCTGGCGCCGCTCCATCAGTCTGCACTCTGTGTGCCGGCGCCACTCCATCAGTCTGCACTCTGTGTGCTGGCGCCGCTCCATCAGTCTGCACTCTGTGTGCCGGCGCCGCTCCATCAGTCTACACTCTGTGTGCTGGCGCTGCTCCATCAGTCTACACTCTGTGTGCTGGCGCTGCTCCATCAGTCTGCACTCTGTGTGCTGGCGCCGCTCCATCAGTCTGCACTCTGTGCTGGCGCTGCTCCATCAGTCTGCACTCTGTTTGCCGGCGCCGCTCCATCAGTCTGCACTCTGTGTGCTGGCTCCGCTCCATCAGTCTACACTCTGTGTACCGGCGCTGCTCTGTCAGTCTGTACCCTGTGTGGCGGCACCACTCCATCAGTCTGTACCCTGTGTGCCAGCGCCGCTCCATCAGTCTGCACTCTGTGTGCCGGCGCCACTCCATCAGTCTGCACTCTGTGTGCTGGCGCCGCTCCATCAGTCTGCACTCTGTGTGCCGGCGCCGCTCCATCAGTCTACACTCTGTGTGCTGGCGCTGCTCCATCAGTCTACACTCTGTGTGCTGGCGCTGCTCCATCAGTCTGCACTCTGTGTGCTGGCGCCGCTCCATCAGTCTGCACTCTGTGCTGGCGCTGCTCCATCAGTCTGCACTCTGTTTGCCGGCGCCGCTCCATCAGTCTGCACTCTGTGTGCTGGCTCCGCTCCATCAGTCTACACTCTGTGTACCGGCGCTGCTCTGTCAGTCTGTACCCTGTGTGGCGGCACCACTCCATCAGTCTGTACCCTGTGTGCCAGCGCCGCTCCCTCAGTCTGCACTCTGTGTGCCGGCGCCGCTCCATCAGTCTGTACCCTGTGTACCGGCCCCCTGCTACGGCCCGTCTGTACCCTGTGTACCGAGCCTCTGCTCCGGCCTGTCTGTACCCTGTGTGCTGGCCCCACTCCGTCAGTCTGGTGATCCGCGGCGAGCCGTCGGACGCGGCCGTCATCTGCACCGGCCAGCGGACGTACGAGGTGCGGGAGGCCGAGACGTCCAACGCGCTGCTGCTGCTGGACACGCTCAGCTGGCCGGAGGAGGTGGCCGCCGACCAGCCGCGACACGTCACCGACCGGCAGGTGGGACATGGCCGCTCATCATGGCCGCCATCACGGACCAGCAGGCCGGAAATGGCGGTCCGACAGGTGTGATGGGCGAACAGGTGGGACTTGATACATTGTCAGTAGATGAGTGGAACGCGCCACCTCAACGGCCTGTTACGTCAATGTGGTTATCAAGGCCGACCGCAAACGTCGACGTTTGACGCCTGGTATACGTGCACCGCACCCACCGCTGGCGCCTCGCCTGCTGACGGGAGCCGCGGTGGCGGGCGGCGTCCTGAGTCTGCCCGCCCCCCGACAGGTGCAGGGCACGTTCGGCACGTACCTGGAGCTGCGCGAGTGTCGCGCGCGGCTGCGGCGGCTGCGGCGGCTGCTGGCGGCCGAGCCGTACGCCGGCCGGCTGCAGCCGGGCCGCGGCTTCACGGCCGCGCAGCTGGCGCACACGGTCCAGGCCAGCGACGCCGAGCTGGAGGCGGCGCTCCGGCAATGCCACGCCCTGCTGATGGACGGTACGCCCGGCGGCCGCGCGGCCGGCTCGACACGCTCCACTCCACTCCGGTCTCGGTGCTGCGGTCAGAGGGGACAATGCTGCTTTTGCAGCAAACCGATGCGGTCCTAGGTCAAGATAGATGTGGTCGTCGTCTCGTCCGATACCATGCACCAAGCCATCGCACGCCGGTTTTGTCGCGCCTGTCTGCATACGTATCGACACAAAGGCGGATTTTGGCGCACATCCCCTCTGTGAGTTTAGCTGGCTTGAGAACGTAGTTCAATGACGAGACATCACGTGGTTTTGACTACTGAAGAGGTGATCTGTAGGTGGCATCTGATCGGTGTTCCAAGATTGCTTTCATTGATTTTTTTCAGTAAGTTCATGTAAACTGCATGTTTTATACATATTGCTGTGCATATTGAACACAGTCTGGAAACGCTACGCAGACGTGATCAGCACGTGGATGTCTATGAAGTATCTCCCCCCCCCCCCCCCTTCGGCAGTCACAATGATTGTTCGCCATTCTGAGTCGCCCTTTAATTCGACCAGGCCTGGGTGGTTTCCTGTGGTGTATTATGCATGTTCCAAAAACTGTCGGCCTGCCTCGGACTTGTGTGACGACACACCCCAGCGTCACGTACAGGGGCTGTCTTAACTGTTCTTGTATCTGACCATCCAGCTGCCTCTGACCATCCGACCGCGTCTGACCGGCGCGTGTGACGTCACAGGCCAGTACCGACAGCTGGAGTGCGAGTACGAGTTCCACGTGTTCAGCCTGGTCATGAAGTTCATCGACGAGAACTCGTGGTCGGCCGACGCGGTGCGGCGGCCGCCGACGCTGGAGACGCTCTCAGAGCTGGAGCCGGAGGCCGTGGTGACCGCCTGCTTCGACCGCTACCTGCGGCCCGTCACCGAGCCGGCGGAGCAGCCAGGTGCGCAGCCAGCCCCTGCTCTGACCTGACCTGACCTGCCCTGGCCTGACCTGACCTGGACTCGAGGACTGAGCCAGTTTGGGGACGTTTGAGCGCTGCCCAACAGCTTTTATCTCGCTCGAAAGCGTTGCCCCAGCTGCCGATGCTCACGTCTAAGTCGCTCTAACGTGCGGAACTGTCCATCGAGAAACGTAGCATATAGCGACGCTAGCGCCCTCAGATAAACTCAGTTGGCGGCGTGTTGGCACCTTTTTTCCGGCTCCGTTAGGCACGCTGTAGCAGCCTGTTCTCTGCCGTCGCTGCTGCAGCCTGCGGTGTGTGCACAGCTGCCTTACACTCCGCCGTGCGTCGCGCGGTATGCCGTCGGTGTCTGAGTATCGGCTGACACGTCAGATACTGCTGTCGGCCCGGGGAACACTGTACCAGTGTCGTCAAACACGGTGCCGCCTGTCGCCGCCTGCCAGGTGAGCAGCTGTTCACACTCCACGAGGACGAGGTGGCCCGGCTGTTCGCCCGGCTGCTTCTGCACACCATGAAGACGTTCAACCTGGCCGACTTCACCGCCTCCTGGCGGCAGAGCGTGCCCGAGGGTGAGTAGGGTGAACAGTCAGGACTACACCGCCCCCTGACTTCAGAGTGTGCCCGAGGGTGAGTCGGGTGAACAGGTGGGACTACACCCCTTCCCGACGCCACAGCGCGCCCGAGGGTGAGTCGGGTGAACAGGCGGGACTACACCCCTTCCCGACGCCAGAGCGTGCCCGAGGGCGAATCATCTCGGTCGCCTGCCCCCCTGGGGGCACGCCGAGACGGGCTCGGTCTGGTCTGGGTATGAGGACTCAGCCACAATGGATTCCAACCAAACGGGGAATGTTCGGTAGTGGCGTCTTGTGGCGGGATCTGAAAGTGGTCTGCCGCCACGCATAGCACTCGCGTTCTCAGATGCATTGAAGACAGTTCCTGGCCGGTTATTTGGGCGCTCTCGAGCTGATTTATAAGGGCGTCTTGTTCGCGGTCTGGTTGGGTATGCTGTGGGGATCATGGCTGCGGTCGGGCTGGGTACGCTCTGGGGATTATGGCTGTGGTCGGGCTGGGTACGCTCTGGGGATTATGGCTGTGGTCGGGCTGGGTACGCTCTGGGGATTATGGCTGCGGTCGGGCTAGTTACGCTCTGGGGATTATGGCTGTGGTCGGGCTGGGTACGCTCTGGAGATTATGGCTGTGGTCGGGCTGGGTACGCTCTGGGGATTATGGCTGTGGTCGGGCTGGGTACGCTCTGGGGATTATGGCTGTGGTCGGGCTAGTTACGCTCTGGGGATTATGGCTGTGGTCGGGCTGGGTACGCTCTGGGGATTATGGCTGCGGTCGGGCTGGGTACGCTCTGGGGATTATGGCTGCGGTCGGGCTGGGTGCGCTCTGGGGATTATGGCTGTGGTCGGGCTGGGTACGCTCTGGGGATTATGGCTGTGGTCGGGCTGGGTACGCTCTGGGGATTATGGCTGTGGTCGGGCTGGGTACGCTCTGGGGATTATGGCTGTGGTCGGGCTGGGTACGCTCTGGGGATTATGGCTGCGGTCGGGCTGGGTACGCTCTGGGGATTATGGCTGTGGTCGGGCTGGGTACGCTCTGGGGATTATGGCTGTGGTCGGGCTGGGTGCGCTCTGGGGATTATGGCTGCGGTCGGGCCGGGTACGCTCTGGGGATTATGGCTGTGGTCGGGCTGGGTACGCTCTGGGGATTATGGTTGCGGCCGGGCTGGGTACGCTCTGGGGATTATGGCTGCGGTCGGGCTAGTTACGCTCTGGGGATTATGGCTGCGGTCGGGCCAGTTACGCTCTGGGGATTATGGCTGCGGTCGGGCTGGGTACGCTCTGGGGATTATGGTTGCGGTCGGGCTGGGTACGCTCTGGGGATTATGGCTGCGGTCGGGCTAGTTACGCTCTGGGGATTATGGCTGCGGTCGGGCTGGGTATGCTCTAGGGATTATGGCTGCGGGCCGGCTAGTTACGCTCTGGGGATTATGGCTGCGGTCGGGCTGGGTACGCTCTGGGGATTATGGTTGCGGTCGGGCTGGGTACGCTCTGGGGATTATGGCTGCGGTCCGGCTAGTTACGCTCTGGGGATTACAGCTGCCAGCGCGCGGCTTTGTCGGCGTGCCATGCGGTGTCCGCGTTATCAACTTCAGATTCTCGTCGAGTATGTTTGGTCAGCACACACTACCATATGGCGACGCGTGTTCATGCTGATGCCAATGTTAAAGTGGTTCGAACCCGCACAACCGATTGATAATGGGGAGGTAACTCGATTTTATTAGCGGCGAACTAGCACGAGCGGTCGTGTTGGACGCTGTTGAGCCCTGACGGCGGCCTGACGCGCTGCTGCAGGAGTGACCACCGACCTGGAGCAGCTGCGGGGTCTGGCCGTGGTCAACAGAGAGGTCAGCCCCGAGCTAGTGGTGCGGCTGCAGGCGACCGACCTGCCGGAGGAGGCGGCCGGCCGCTTCCAGGCCCTGTTCGCGATCAAACAGCTGTGGACCGGCGACGAGCTGCTGCCTTATGTCGAGTGAGTGTCGCCCTCTGGCTGAGGGCCTCTGCCGCCGTGGTCGGAAACGCCAGGGCGATGAAAAAAGTGATCGATGCTTCTCTTCATGAAGGGCATCGGCCAGATTATAAAAATTGCTGTTTGAAGTGGAATAACGATTTGTTGTACCTAGGTACCATGTTGATTTTCTGCTGGAGGTTATTCTGGAGTAAAAGGTTTTAACTTGTTATGCTTGTGCGACCGGTAACGTTGAAATGGACCCAGCATGTAGAGCGTTGTAGTAGTCCGTAACAACACCGTGGCCTGTCATTCAAATGCTTAAATACGCTGTCCTGGTTATCCAGATACCAAGTCTATCCTGGGCCGGTTCTGAACTGTAACGGACCGCCGCGCAGACCGCCCGGTTATACGTGACTTGCCGTGGCCGTGTGTGGCTGCGACTGGGGCGCGGCGTGGCTGCGACTGGAGCGCGGCGTGGCTGGCTGACGCGGGCCGTCTGGCGTGGGCCGGTGTTCCAGGGACCTGACGTCGCCCACTCTGAAGCTGGGCTCGCTGCTGGCCAAGCACTGCCGCATGACGGCGCGACGCGGCGTCAAGATGTACGGCCCCAAGCACGGCCACTGACACCGCTTGGCCGACGGGCAGGGGGCTGTCACTGGCACTGCTCCCCGTGCGCGGCCTACCGCCCTGGCCGGCCGGCGGCGCCGGACCAGCCAGCGGACCGAGTCTGTCTAGCGTACCGCCGCGGGTCTGTCGGACCGCGCCGGGCCGTAGCCGGTGGCGGCCGCTGTGGAGCGGCGCGGGTGGCTCCGGCCGGACGGGGCGCCGGGGGACCATCGCTGTGATGCGGTCGGCGCTGTGTGGCGGTCGGCGCCGGGCGGTGCTACGGCACGGCACGGCCGCCGGCGACCGGTCGGCGGGCCCTGCCGGCTTGCGCTCCGTCGTCGGTGTCTGGTGTGGAGCTGTGTCAGACGCCGGTGTGAGGCGAGGGGCTCCGTCGTCAGTGTCGGGTGTGGAGCAGTGTCAGACGCCGGTGTCAGGTGTGAAGCTCCCTCGTTAGTGCGTGATGTGGATCTGTGTGAGACACCGGCGTCAGGTGCTGAGTTCCGTCGTCAGCATCTGGGCTGGTGCTCAGTCAGACGCCGGTGTCAGTTGTGAAGCTCCCCCGTTAGTGCGTGATGTGGATCTGTGTGAGACGCCGGTGTCGGGTTTGGAGTTCCGTCGTCAGCGTCTGGGCTGGAGCTCAGCCAGACGCCAGCGCTGGGTGTGCGGCCGTGTCGGACACGGCCGCCACTTGTGGAGCTGCTGGTCGGGGAGGTTGTGGCGCCGAGGCCCTGTGCGCCGTGGTCGGCCGTCGCCTCGCTGGTGAGCAGCGCTCTCTAGCATCAGTCAGAGCCTGCCGTCACTGAGATGTCGGCTGCCTGCAGTGTGTGCGTTCAATCAGCTCTGACCTCAGTGGACGGAGGCTCGTTATTTGGAGCGTAGACGCTCTTTGTAGGATACTAGGAGACATTTGTCGACATTTTGATGAACTTGATGATGTCCACAACGATGTTGTTGGAGTTTGTTCGGCCCTCATTCTTTTTGCGTTTGGCATTAATGCTCAAAGATGTAGCGAGGCGTGTGAAACGTCAGCTGCTGCATGTGATCCTTGGGAACAAATAAACGACTAGCT
Source organism: Pollicipes pollicipes (assembly GCF_011947565.3). Classification (NCBI taxonomy): domain Eukaryota; kingdom Metazoa; phylum Arthropoda; class Thecostraca; order Pollicipedomorpha; family Pollicipedidae; genus Pollicipes; species Pollicipes pollicipes. Next base: position 58,654 of record NW_023596737.1, on the reverse strand, counting down.
GCGTGTGATGTGTGGTGTTTACGTCGTGGCATGTCGTGATGGACTTCCGCGGAACGGTGTCAGCTTCAAACGACAACAAAGCACTGACATACTGAGGCTCATCCACTAACGCTTCATCGAAGGTACGACACATGTAGGCGTCATCAGCCGGGGTTCGGACAGCACGGGTTGTAAAGGCGCTGCGCTTTCGCGATTCTTCCCGCTGTTGCGCCACGTTTGGCCGGGGACCCCGAGCATGCCGGCGTTGAGTGCTCGCGCATGGTGAAGCAAGAGGGAGCGGTCGCACCTCGCGCCTGTAGCAGCTGACGCTGAGTCAGTTTGTCGGGACACGCTGTCGTTCAGGGTCAGGCGGGCACGGGCAGCGGCGCCGCCAGCGCCCGGGCCGCGGGCCAGGGCGGCGCCGCCGGCTGGCGCGGGCGCGCGCCGGCCGCCGCCGCCGCTGTTGACGGACAGGCAGGTGCGGCACCACCTGCGCCGGCCCGAGAGTGGCCGTGACGGACGACTGAGGGAGCTGCGCAGTGGGGGCGCCGGAGGCACGGCGGAGGGGCACTGGAGATGTTTAGCAGATCGGCGTTGCCGCGCCGGACGCGTGGACCCGGCGGACGACGTGGCGAAGACGCGAGCCGCGTCCTTGCGTACGTGTAGCAGCATTGTGCGATTGAACGGAGCTGGCGTGGCTGGCGCCGTGCGTCAAACAAACCGGGTCGGCCCGGCTGACGGTCCATGATCATGTGGAAGGCCTCCAGCCTCCCGCGCGAGGAGGTGGACCAGCGGCCGGCCAGCCGCGGTCGCCGGCCGCTGCTCTCCACCTCGCTGCTGAGCCTGCACCGCCGGCCGAACCGCAGCGCTCGACTGGCCACCAGCCTGGCGAGCCTGGCTCGCAACGTGGTGGACCTGCGCTCGGACGAGCTCGAGCCTGCGCCCCGCAGAGCGGCCAACGCCGTCGCCGCCGCCGCCACCTGGCACCAGAAGGTGTACCGCTCGCTGAAGCCGAGGAAGGCGGCGAAGGGCGGCGAGACGCTGGCCTGCTTCCTCTGCGCCAGGAGCACGTGCAACACCGGCTTCGTGGTCGTGCATGGGGTCCGTCTGCACATCAACTGTCTGCGCTGCGCCAGGTGAGAAGGCCGTCCCATGTATCCAAGCTGTCGTCATGTCCTGAAGTCCTTATCACGAGACGAGACGGTACAGACCATCGGCACTGCGCCAAGCAAGATATGCGCGGTACTCAGGCAGGTCAGAGATACCATGCAGCGCCAGGTGGGAGACATTCTGTATGGTAATACATCCGTGTTAGATTTAGAAACATTACACGAGACATTATCTTAGGAACAATATGTACAATTTGATTTGGAACATTATATGCAACGGTGCAAGGGGCAATACGAATGGTTAGGACAATAACACGTATTCCGAGTCTACGTATGCATCGCAACATCAAACATCCATAGTACGGCATAGTACGGCACGACACATTCATCGCGAGCGATGATGCCTTTTACGTTATAATCTACGGGAAAACACAACGTTGTTCTGGCGTCGTATGCAATGTAGCTATTTATGTCATGTATAATTCATGATTTTTCTTAAGGTATAACGTAATTTCCGTCAGCTCAATGCAATGCAAAGATGCGGTTTCTCCGCGGCGTAGAGGAAAGCTGCTGGACTCGCAACCCAGTGTCCCAGAGTGCGAGTCCTAGAGCAGAGCTGGTGCATTGTTTGACCCGACTGAAATGGAAAGGTCGGCTGGCAACTGGCCAACGAGGGTCAACGCAGGCTCGGGTCTGTTATACTGCAGCATTGTGCGGCTCCTAAAAGCCCCGCATTCCTGTCTGGCGAAAGAGTGAAAGCAAAATTATCCGTTGGACAGGACGGCGCAACCTGGGTGGTGACGTTCGGGGAACACGTTACAAACTATGCTTAACATTTTCTCCTTACCCAAAACCACCCATGCAAAATACTTGTAATCAATTTACTTTAAAAAAGCTTAGCGTGAAGACAATTATTTGGAGCGCCTTATGATGGCAACGCAGGAAGATGCACAATTAAATGCAAATGCCTTTCAGCTGCTAAACGCACACGACATACGGAGCTCAGCATAACACTCGATTTTATCGTAACGCTTGACCACTTCAAAGGCCCGAGCAGTGCCAAACCTGCTAACGGACACCGGACGGCTGGCGCACGCTCTGGGGCTCTCGCCGCATCTCCCGGTGGCCGCCCTCCGCGCGCTGTCGGCAGAGTCGGTCCGAGCCGGCGGCGGCCGCTCGGCTGCGGCCGACAACAGGACGCGGGGGAGGGCAGACCGGATGCCCAGCTCCGGCCGATAGAATGCTGCGCCGTCCGGCCGCGCCCCAGCGGTCGCGGTGGCGCGGCCACAGTGTGGTGAGGTCACCCGACGGTGGCAGAGCGCCGACCGGGCCGACGCCGAGCTGCCATCTGTGCCGAAAATCGATCGTGAACTCGGTCCGGAGGGTGCTTGCCGGCCGCGGGTTAGCACGCGAGCGGACGGCGCCGCTGAGTGCTCGTAGTGATCTCTCGGTCGGCGTGGTCTTCTGCGGACGCCGGCCGTGCGCAGCCAGTGACCCCGATGGAGGGTCGGAGGTCGCGGAGGGCGGTGGAGCGGGGCCGCCCGCCGCGGCCGGTCAGCGTGGACGGCCGAAGCCACAACAGCCTGGTGCGTCGCGCGTGCCTAAATAGCGCCCGCTTCTCCCTCGACCTGCCCCCGGCCGAGCCGGTCAGCGCTCCGCTCACCAATTTCGAGCGTCAGCTGGACGAACCGCGCGCGCCGGCCGGTGTGCTGCGCCGCTCCAGCTCGGTCCCGCGCTCGCTCAGCGTGCTGGACAGCGCCGGTGGCGGCGCGCCGCGGCCGGCCGGCGAACCAGGCGCCGCCTACCGGAGCCACTTTCTGCTGCGCGAGGACCGCCGGGCGCTGCTGCGGCCGGCTCAGGAGCGAATGCAGAGGCAGCGCAGCCGCCTGCTGGAGACGCTGCCGGACATGCTGGCGGTGGGCGGCGGCTGGGCCGGCCGGCGGGCCCCCGAGGCCTTGGTGGAGGCGGACGGCGGTGTGCGACTCCGCTCCATGGTACGCCCGATGGACTGGGACGGCCTGCCCTTGACTGCCAGTGGGGCTGCACAAGAACGGGCGGCGACCAGGTCCCTGGAGGTACCCTCCACAGTCCGATCCAGCTCCCTGGAGGCGACTGATGGTAACGCGCAGACAACACAGCCGCAGTAAGTGTACGGGTGCTGGGACGTTGGCGCCGTTCTGGGCGCGATGTTCGGCTATATGTAGCATGCGACGCAGAGAAGGCCCAGCACTTCTTAAGGCTGCATCAGTGGCATTGTTCTCACACACCGGCACAACAGCCTTAGTGGACATTTTTAAGAGTCATTGTAAACTTCTGAACACTCTAACTGGGTGGCCTGACACCTTGGCAGTAAAAGAAACGAACCATCCTAGAGACATCTGAAGGCATCAACGGCGTAACACGTTGTGAGGTGATTAAAACGGGCATAAAGCCAAAAGCAAGTGGCAGCTTAAGACAACACTGCAAGACAATGTGTTCATTGTCCCACAGAGGACAATGAACGGGGGAACGCCGCCGGTTAGAGGCGAGCCCTGGCGTGGCTCTGTAGAGACAGCGAAGCTCGTCCCGGGCCGGTGCGGCAGCTCGACGAGGCGAAGCGGGCCCGCCCGCCGGTGGAAGGCCGCGGTGGGGAGGGCTGGCCGCTGAGGGCCGTTGATTGGCGACTCTGCGACTGCCATTCTACCACAAGCTCCTGAACTCGGCCTCATTGCCACGGCTGAGTGTCCCTCATGCGGGCAACACCAGTGTTGGGCTGGTGTCCCGGGTGCTGCCCAATCATGATCTGCCGGCTCTGCTGCCCTCTTCTGATGAACTCAGCCTCATTGCCACAGCTGAGTGTCCCTCATGTGGGCGACACCAGTGTTGGGCTGGTGTCCTGGATGCTGCCCAATCATGAGCCACCGGTTCTGGTGTCCTCTGCTGATGAACTCAGCCTCATTGCCACATCTGAGTGTCCCTCATGTGGGCGACACCAGTGTCGGGCTGGTGTCCCGGGTGCGGCCCAATCGTGAGCTACCGGTTCTGGTGCCGTCTGGTGGCGCATTGCGTGCCCAAGTGTGTTCTGCGTCGTGGGCTTCAGTATCTTTACTAGGATGTCATTATTTTGGTACAATCCGTATGCGTGACGAAGGCATCTCATGTAAAATTATCAAGGGCGTAGCTCCGCCAGATCGTAGAATGGACAATGATGATATCGAACATCGCTGGCCATCCGCCTATGAATACCGATTTGGCCACTGGCCCTAATTCTCGAATCGGAATCGATGAAGTAATAGAGCTCCACCGTGGCAAGAGTGTCTAAAGCTCATTGCTGCCCATATAGTGTAGACAGCACTATGTACCATGTTCCGTCACTCGTGTGTTAGTGAACGGACCCCCGGGGAATATGCACTCGTGAATGATAGCGCACATTGTTTTCGTCTTTTCCGTTCCTCCAGCGAGCTTCGCGCATCAACAATATGGGTTCATCCGATTCAGGAGAAGAGCTGCGCTGTAGAAAGAGCACGCTCCGGCGGTGCTGGCCCCGCTACCACGGCCCGGGCAGCGGGCCCTCTGTCCCGCTGACAGTGCCTGGCAATACGCGGGACGGGCTTGTGGGGCACGGAACACCCGCCAGCACACACGGCCCGGGCAGGGGCCCTCTGTCCTCCTGGCCGGCGCACAGGTCACACGCGGGACGGGCTTGTCGGGCACGGAACACACTCCAGCACCACGGCCCCGGGCAGCGGGCTCTCTGCCCTCCTGGCGGCCGCCAGGTCACACGCGCGGACGGGCTCGTGGTGGCACGCACACACGACGCCAGCACCACGGCCCGGGCAGCGGGCCCTCTGTCCTCCTGGGGCGCCAGGTCACACGCGGGACGGGCTTGTGGGGCACGCAACACACGCCACCACCACGGCCCGGGCAGGCGGGCCCTCTGCCCCCCTGGCGGCGCCAGGTCACACGCGGGGCGGGCTTGTGGGGCATGTAACACATGACAACGGATTTGCGTGGCTACATCTCATGACTTACTTTAATCATATTTTCTTGCGATCATATTTTTGATTTACCGTTGTCTGCATCAAGCTAACGCTAACCTGTCAGGCCGATGGAGGCACGGATTGCTTCGGCTTGGTGTTCATCTGTCATCTGTCGAATACGCGGACGGTTATGTTGTCCAGACTTCGCACGTAGACAGAGCGCTGCATTACTGCGACTCGGTCCTGACGGAAGTCCAATGTCTGAGCCTGTGTCGTTCCCTTTCCCTATTGTTTTACTTGCAAGCCGTTTGACCTCGGTCTAGTTTAAATATGTTGCATTACTTCTCCAGAACACCTCCGGTTTGGCCGTGCTGCGACAAGCCGTCCCATCCAAACACTATCCTGTATGTTGGTCTATTTTGTCTTTACTGGCATCGTTCACACGTCAAAGGTACATAACGCACAGTTGAAGGCATTCCGTAAAACGTGGAACACGCAAATAAAACACGGCAGTCACATAAAGAGTAAGCAACTGAACACTACACGTAGTGTGCGCTATAAAGATAAGGTAGTTTGAAGACTTGGTCTAAAAGTGCTTTACTACCATCAGGAAAGCTGTTTACAGTAGCACGGCAAGCTTTAAAGGCATTTTGGACATTTGGTGGTTACAAAGAACAAATCAGCCAGAACCCTGTTTGCTCTCCCTCGTGGCGTGACAGCCAATGCAGTTGATTTAGGTTATTCAGTGTCCATAACTAGGGCAACCAGTCTGTAAGAATGTCCTTAGGGTACGCCCTTTGGGTAGGCACACGTAAATGGCGGCATTAGGGCAAAGGGAGTCTAGTTGTTCTTAAACAACGTTTCGCACAAACAAATGCAAAAATAAAATAAAAAGCCGATCATCGAAACCCAAGACCGGTTATCAAAATCCAAAATAAATTACGAAATCCAAAACCAAAGCGAATGAAAATGCTGTCCCAACATTGGTCAAAGCACAGGCTAAATAAGCAGCCAGAAATATCCCTCGGTTTGCTTCGGACCGGTTGGAGCTGACTTGAAAGCACTTGTATGATGATACCTACTACCCGATTGATGCGAGTGGTCGTGCTGAAAATTGGGCAGCAAAGGCAATTTTTGAGTTCGTATGTGGAGGGGGGGGGGGGGGGGAGGAGAGAGCACCCAACTCGTGGTTTCTCGCACGACTTTACTGTTTGGTTTGCACTGACTGATAATACTTGACCTGGACGTGGCCACGCATGATGCTCATGCCGAGCGGGCTGTATCCTATTAAGCGTGGAGTTTGAAAAACAAAGTAAAGCTAAAGTGAAGGCCTCTGGTGGACCAGATCAGATGGCCGGCCTGATGGCCAGGGGATGGTCGCCTTTTGCCGGATCACGCAGTCAAGCACTGAAGACGTCCTGTCGCGGCCGCGGGCGGTCGCATGGGAAGATAAAGTTAAATGGAAACCGTTGACATAATCGGCGTGCGGAGGCAGCAGGCCTCAATGGTTTATAGGAAGACGTTAACAAACAGCGAAAATGGTGCTTAAGCCTGAAGCAATGTTTCCGGGAAATCGGAATCCACCGATTTCGGTCGGAAGTTTTCGAGGCTGATCGTCTCTTGATCTTTCCCCAATGCCGTTACTGTGAGTCTAGTACGCGGCCACACTATCTCGGCTGCTATCCGTCATGCTATGTCGGGTATTGCCTGCTTCGAGACGTCTTACGACATTGGCTGTGCTTCTTGGCATTCTACCTAAGTGCACATCGGTCTCAGCAAAATGCTGAATGGCGGGGCTAGCCCGATGGCTGACCCCTGACCTGGCCGGCTGGCAGTGCTGATGCGCCGACGGTCTGGGCAACGACGCGGCTTGATGCGTTCCCGAGCATCTTAAGTTGCGTTGGGGGACCTAAGTGACAGAGCATTAGAACATCACTTCTTTGGACCGATGACTGGGATTGACGTCGCTTCCTTTTCAGGTGCCAGATTCTGCTCGAGGTCGGGGACTGCCAGATCAGGTCAGTCCAGTGGGCTCAGCAGAGCCCAGGGGTGCAGCTGGGTCGGAGCGGGGCAAAGCCAGAGGTGTCATAACCGGGCGGGCGGGAGGAAAGGGAACAAAGCCTCGCAAGTTGTAGTTGTGTGGAACGATGGAGACGAACGGTTGATATCACGGATGGAATAAGTTGCGGACTATCACGTCTGACGTGAAGAACGTAGGCAACGCTTCGGCCAGACAATTAACCGGCCGTCATGGAATGTTACTGAACGGTGAGAAGGATTTGATGACGTTTGCTTTGAGGCACGTGTAACAACCCAAATCCTCCCATTGGAATGGCTAGGATTCGAGCCGGCGTCTGATGATGACGAGTCTCGGGCTGTTCCTTCTGGGCCTACGGGAAAGGATAGTCCATTGGCGTCAGAGCTCGGTGCCATTTATCTCCTGGATGTTTGGTTGTTTTTTCCGCAGAATTGGGCTGGTGTCTACGCTTGACTTGCTGATGGACTTGTTAGCTAATGCCATGTGTGCTGCCTCTGAGCTACGGCACAAACGGACGGAACTAAGGCGTTACGTAGTTCGCAATGTGCCCAAGACGGCAGGAGACGCATTCTTATCACGTCGCCCCACTTTTGTCGAGTTTCTGCGCTCCGGAGCATACTAAGCACATTAGCTGATCCGCAGCGGCAGTTTTAAGTGCGGATGATTGTGCACGCTGCTCGCGAAGCGTTCTCGGCTGGTCGACACCTGCAGCACAAGCCTTGCACGCTGAGAAGAGCCATTCGTGTCAAGGTACTTACAAGGATATTAGCTCGAAGGAAGCAAACGCACAAGATCGGGCAGGACGGAGTTAGGAACTGCGTAAGTCTGCAGTTCATTGTGATTCAGCGGAATTTATTTCCACCCGACGCACGCTGCATGGTGATTATTCTGTGTCGGACTCCGGGCAGTGCAGTCACGTTAGTCTACCCCGACCACCCCGAACGAAGGGAGAGACCCATTTCCTGACTCGATTCTGATGGAGTCTGTTCCTGTGACAGCGGCCTAAAAGATAAACTATCATATGAGCTTCCAAATGCAGACAAATGCTATTAAGGCTTGCGTATTTATTTCGTTAACAACTGATGGCAACGTCATTCGATCTGGTGGGCATGCAAGATGTCAAGCTATTATCGCTATCTGTAACCTGTAACCTGTTGTTGGCATGTCTCGTTCAGTTAATAACCATAATTTGGTTGATTCCTCTACACTCTGACTAAAATTATGTTGAACCCAATCAATTTCAGCCTGGCTCCACAAAGACAGGTTTGACTCCTGAGTCAGTCTTAACAGGAAGAGAAGTCAAGTGCAGGCTTCGGGCCAAGCGGAGTGAAGTGCAGGCTTGGGGCCAAGCTGAGTGAAGCGCAGGCTTGAGGCCAAGCTGTCACTTCTTTGCGGCTGATTTTTTACACGGTCCGCGATACGCTCTCTGTCGGTGGCTAGCTGCAATGCAGTTCTTGCACGGAGGATGGGTGCGGCAGTAGGAAGTATTGAATGCACGTGCTACCATCCGTCACTGTCTCCAAGGTCACGGATCTTTTTGAGTGCCCACGTTTCCACTGATGCTCAAATTAAATTAGATGTTCTGCTAGCATATAACTTTTGTGAAAAAAGTCGCAAGTCATTTTATTCCGGATAACAGGCAGTCTTTGCCCTCTCCGGTACCCTCCTTACAAGAATAACAGCACTCTGGTCCCAAAGGCAACTACGCGTGTAAAATCGGTGCCAAAGGACATACTGCGAATTTGGCATTCCGAAACAGGCCTTGAAATCGTTGACCGAGAATGTGTTATGCAGCAGCACGCGCGGTAACAGCGGGGCACCGCCTCTACCAGCGTCGCACCGAGTCGGTCTGCACGCACATTTATGCGTCGGTATGACCCACATTCGCCGCGCACCCTCGCCCTCTCGGCCCGATCGATCTCAGTATGGAAAATCTGACACTGGTGCAGCATCCAGCAAGGTCGCGCTCCGGCGTCACGCAGGCGGCTGTCGGGCGATTTTGGCTCTTGTGGATGGCGCACCCAAGGCCCAGTGCATCGATTCGGTGGCGGGCGGCGGGCCAGGAACAGCTGTGCGCTACTGCCCTTCCAGTCGAGGCGGTGCCGTCGGGGGGCAGGTGAGTGCCCTGGGGGCGATCGAGGCAACCGAATGAATGAGCTGTGACTTTCGGATGTAGGGCGAGGGTTGGGAGGGCGCTGGAGCGAAAGCTCGGGTGGAGGGGTAAGGGATCTGTGCTACCGTTGTTAATATTTGTGTTGCGATGCTTGTTTTTCGACAGTGGGGTCCGCTGTGTGGTGTGAACAGCGCTGTACTCATAGGTATCTGGGGGTCTGTCGTGCGCACGGTGATGCTAATGCATTGCTGTGCTTTATTGTTTTGCTCTTCATTCTCAAACAAGTCGAGCTCCATCTATGTCATGTTTTCATTTTCCCTGACATTTGCTTTTTGGTCCTTTGCCAAAATCGGACTTGAAAATGTATCAAAGGCCGTAAAGGACCGCGTTTTGGCAGGCACGCTACTTTATTTTGATGTCACTTGAATGTTTTGCGCTTCTCGCGCATATCCGATTATTTTAAATTGCATCCTTCAAGAACCGGTGTTAACCAACAAGTCTGTACGCAGCGCATTCCTTGACATATTGTTTTTTTATGACAATTCTTTAGAAATTGGGAGTCAGTCTTCCAAGTGTATTCGAATGTAAGCGCAATGATCACGTTTGGGTATTCCTGCTACATCGCAGTGTATTCTCAGATTCACAAACCTTACTCAACGAACCTAGGAGCGAAAATTGGCTCCACAAAATAATAAACAAAACAAAATAAAATAATAACAAAACCAAACAAAATAAGCATAAGAGCGCATTATGGTATGTGCACAGACGTGAGCCGGCGTTTTCGGCATGCCACTCGCACTGAAGCGCTAACTAATAGATCTACTGGTTTGCTGTTGCTTTTTTTGTCTTCTCAGCATTCACGCCAGACTTCGGCTACTAGAGCATATCAGGACTTGAGGGTAACTGTGTGGTGTAGGTGAACGTGCCGTAAACGCTGTAAAAAAATGGCTGACTACAACGCGATCAACAAAGTCCTGAAAAATGCAAACCTTGCGTACGTTCTAAAATATCGTCACCTTTCTAAGCCCAAACCAGGAAGTGCCCTGTTATCCAAGCCGTAACGAACTATGCCCCGACGTCCGACAAATTAAACACAAACCCCGGGGTGGCCAGTCACCACGTGGTCGGAGCTGGTGGCTGAAGCTGCAGCGTGAGTGTGTCGAACGGCCGAGCACACCGCGACAAACTCCGGACTGAGCATAGATGTATCGCCCAGCTCAGCTGCATGCTGCCTATGCTGAGTCAATACAAAAGGTTGGCATACTCAGCGGACCACAACAATCACGTTTAGTGTTGATGTCTGTGAACTGTCGCTAGTGGGGACTATATCTGAATTGTTGTATGCAAGTCGTTTGGAAAGTAAACGGTGCTGACGGAGTTCGTGTTAAAAGCTACGGTTTGATGCAACAGATGCCAGAATCAAGGCTGCCTGATGATACATGGGTAGATAGAAGCTTTGAAATTTTTCAAAACATGCGTTTATTTTGTTTACGTTTGTAAAATTGTGTTCGCTGCACACAATTTGTAAGTGGATGACAGGACAGCCGGATGCGGGCTGCAAAAAAAAACCAGCATGATTATCCTGCAGAATTGGTGGCCTTTGCAAACGATACGCACTAGGCTGACAATCAATTCCTCATCACCCAATCACGCTTTTCATCTTCTGATAGTTTTGTTGTTGCCTGGTCCTCCGGGGCTTGTCTTCTTCACCGATGACCTCTCCTGCGACGATGTGTCCTGTTCCTGCCGTGGACGTACGTCAGCGAAGGTACGAAGGTGTAATTAGATACAAGTTCCTTGTCAATTCGATCAGTTGCGTCCAAACAATCGAAGACCGTTACACAGCCACTTCACTTTGCGCCGCACGCCACCAAACACGTGCGGATTGCTGCAACGGCATACGTTCGAGCGCTATACAACGGCGCACGTCCACGAGTAGCGTGCGGGGCCTCGTGCGTGTGAGCTTAATGAGCGCGGTGCCAAGGTTTGTGTCGTGTCATTTGGGCCTTTACGACACACTCAGCTGCTCAGGCTTTATGGCGTCGCCTGCCTCTCACCCTGGCAGGAAGAGCGTGTACGTGCGGGAAATGAAACGGCATAGCTCTGGTTTTTTAGACGTTAACGCAGACGCGTTAACTTTTAACTATTGGCACCCTACACCCTACACTATGGGCACCAAGGTTTGTCAAATCATTGGATGCGTATTGAAACATCTATTGTTCATGACGTCAAACGGTCAAAATGTAAGAAATCGCTACATACAGCGGTCATAGCATACACAAATCGTCCTATGGCTGTGGACAAGGGAGAATGGCAATACCCAAGCTCGCAACATCCAAAATCGCAGTTTCAAAGCTCATAACATCCAGCGTATATGACGTTCAAAAATTGGAGAACAGTGTCAATCAAAACTTATCAGCTGGACATCGTGATCACTGGATGTTGTGAACATTGGATGTTTTGACATTGGACGCTGCACGCTTGAATGCTACAAACTCAGGCAATGAGGACGGTTTAGACGCATTTGGGATGCTATGAATGCTGGGGTTTAAATATGAGAACTGGATACCACCATCTTCGATGCTTTAAATTATCGTAATGACGGACGCTAAAACATTGCAGAAAAGGGCCTCAGCATAAACCCGTTCCTTGGCGCAAAACCTTGCAAAGTGAACGAACTAAGTACTGCTGCAAACACAGGTTCTCTTTCCTATCAGCTAAACCAAAACAAACCAGCTTAATACGCATCCGGGCGGTCGGTAGCATTCCCTTCGCTCGAGTGGGAGGGGGTCAATTTGACTTCTGAGATCTTGGAAACTAAGAGACCTAAAGGCACCAAGTTCACAGGGTGTGTTGGTTTGTACGTAAGCTCTCATATGCCAAAATTTTCAGTTCCAAGGTCATGATTTTTGGGTCATCTTACGTCACACAAGGTCAAACTCCAGATTGATGTCCAGAGTGACCCCAAACCTTGTCATGCAGGCACCGTGAACCTGGATGCATTTTATAAGCAAAAGCTCACTGGTGTTTATTTAAGGTCAGTAACCTTAAGAACGTAATGGTAAACAAAATCATACAAGACTGCACGGATTTTGGCATTTTAATAAACGCCAAGAATCACGATAGGTGGTATGTTCTTAAAACTATATGTTGACCTGGGCCAGCTAAGGCCTGTCTAATCTTTAAAAAAGTCAATGGAAGACGTATAATGTTCCTATCATCCATAAATGCAAAATGAGCACCAGAAGCTACTCCACACAGCGAAACTCTAGAGTAAAAAAACAGACTGGTTTTGACCTTGATTTGACCTTAATGCGTGCAACAAGGCCAATGGAATTTGTTAATCCAATCGTTGTGTTTCCTGAGAAACTATCTCAGAGTTATTTGGTTTCATCTAACTTTCGGCTGTTTCATTACATAAAATGGTACCCTATAAAACGTCTTCGCTGCATCCATGGCCTGAATTTGACTTGCTGTAAGTCACGAACCTTACAAATGGACGCCTAAATTTTGCATACCAAAAGATTCACTACTCAGTTATCTACCACATGCCAAATTTGGCGCGCCTACACCACGCCGTTCGGAAATTATTACGAAAAAACGTTCGGCGGTGAAATTACCCCATTCGTGTGCGTGTAAATGTAAGCTAAGTGTAAACTTAGAGCCCTTATAGTCTGTATATCGATGCAGCCAAATCGAGGTCAATCTTAGGGAAAATATTTTTCTGCATACAGTTCACCGAGGTACTCAACGCTGGCTATCACATACGATTACTAGTAATTAACAGGTAATTGGTCAAATCGACGCTGTTTCAGAGCTCAGAGATAGCTGACGGCGTCCTGTTAGGTTCTGAAAGCATCTTTTTGTCGATAATATGAATCACTGTCATCGTCTGGTTCGTCCCACGTGAAGCAAAGCCTTTTGCCGCTGGAGCGTTGTATTAAGTTACCAACCTTATGTTTTTGGTTCAATTTTACTATTGTATCTCATATTTGACAGTGTAGGGTTTCGACTGCAGGTCTGTTCCGTAAATTGCAAAGTTAATGGAAAGACCACAACGGAAATGCCTTCTTAAAGTATATTTTGAAATGAGGTCCCTCTCGCTAGTAAAGTTTGAACCCGAGCACAGTTCCGAAACAACAACAAAAAAAAAACAGCACGAAAAACACGCAATCCACGGCCGGGATAGACTTTTGCACCAGGTGGAACTAACTGCGTAAAAAAATTATGTTGAAATTCTCCAGATTTCAGTCATGCGCACGTGCACTCAGTAGTAATTTGGGGACTCTGATCATACATGAGACTTCTTGACGTTATATGGCGTCACATAACGTGTGCCGGGCTTCGCAGCCGGACTAGAGAGTGAAAGTGACGTCATGTCACATAGCCGCGGCTGCTGCTGGCTCAGGCCGCCAGCTACGCCCGTTGGGTGTCAGGCTTGGCTCGATAAGCACAAACAGCTGCCACTGCCCTCCATACCAATCTGCTGATAACCAGCACTGTCATGCGATAGCGCAAATATTGGCTCCGTTCCGTGCCCGTACGGTGGCGAAACCGAGAGAAAAGATATCCCCAGCTGCGTACCAATGTCATGCAATCGCTGACTCCATGGTCATTTTCTCCTGGAAGTTGCTTGTTAATAGTTTACATGTGGACCTAGCACGCTGTTTTATCTGGCCAGTTTCCTGTCCGCCAGCTTTGCGTGTCGTGTTTCAGGTGCGCGCGAGTGCAGCGCCACCTGCAATTTAGCTTTATCACCTGCCACCAGGGGCTCTTGCCACCTCACTTTTCTCTAAAGGTCTCCGCGCTTGGGGGTCCGCCTCGTTGCTAGACCCGACAATCTCGCTGTGAAGGGGCAAGAGAGGCAGCTTCCTCCCATGACCAATCCTCAGCGAACTCCAGTACCCCTGGCCGTTTCTTCACCACAGGAGGCCACTGCCACACGCTCAATTTGTCTGTCACAGCGCCCCGTTCTGAAAACTGAAACATGGGGATCGGTCCACATCCGTCCAATACCGAGGCGACGACAGGAATAACAGGCTTTCGTTCTAGGCCTGGCATAAGACATCAGGCATTAGGAGAATGTCATATCATGCAATTAAACTCTTTTTCGTGCAAAATAAACATTATGAATGAGTGTTGACGGCGTGCCGTCGCCACCGCTGAGCTCTGACCTCTGACCGCAGCGGAGCATCGCCGGCAACACTGCGCCGGTCATGGTTCGACCGCAGATGAGGACGAAGGGGGCGCCGGCGGCGGCCAGCCCGACGCGATGGCGGCCGGCGGCCGGGCCGCTGCCGCTGCCGCGTCGTCACCGGCTGCCCGGCGCCGCGGTGGCCTCCCTCTGCGGCATGGTGGACGGCCTCCTAGTCGGGTTCTGCTAGACGGCAGCCTGCGCCGGCCGGCGGACGGAGTCGGCGGCGGCAGCACGGATGGACCGGGGCGGCGAGCCGCGTCGACCGATGTCGCTCGCTAGAGGCCTATCCGCGGACTCGGCCGCCGCAAGGGTCGCCCAGTTAGCGGTCCAGAGATACGCCAGTTGGGCGCGTAGAACGGATAGGCAATTAATAGCTCCAGATATCTAGCTTTAACGAGGAATAACCGCTGCATAGGGGTCCAGGTGCGGTTGGTTGGTGTGGCTGGCTGCTGGGGTAGCGGTACTAATGTTTGCCATAAGCATGCCTACGGTTCACACCTGCACCTATATAAACCATTCAGTCAGATCCCGCATGCAAAGACGAAGTCGAAGGATTTTGGGATGACGTTAGACGCTTTCATGAGAGGTGTGGGAGACGACAAGGACTGCCAGACTTTGCGGTCGATTCATTCTTTGGTGACATTCTCACAGCTCCTGCCAAAAAGGGAATTATTTGATGATCCGACATGACGGCGCTGCTTTTAACTTATACAAGCTATTTTCAACAATCATGGATACGCGATTGGCAGGCTTAAAGATTGGACGTACCTACATTTCATGCTGTAGCATGCGCTCTGCACCGTTAATATTCTCCCCTGTCGTTCAGATCTACTCACCAAACCTTTGACGGCTGCGGCTAACGCCCGCCATCTTGTTTTCCGGCATGTTGCGAGAACAGCCGCTGCTGACTGGCGCATGCAGATTGTTTTGTAAGAAATACATGGCCATGGCGTCAATGGTATTTGCATTGCCGCTACGCCTGAAATCAACGTTATCGTTTTCAAGTCCTACACAATTGTTGTACGATGATAATTTATCATTAATATTGAGCATGAAGTTCTGGTTGTCGATTTCTGCTTCAAAATGTGAAAAACATCGTCATCATTTTTTTGTGCGCATCAATTTGTCAGATGCCCGGGACCTGCACAATGCACATTCGATCGTTCCTTGCAAGCCTTGAGCGTATTGTGAGTGCGTATTCGGTCGCAGTGCGCGGCCATCTGTCGCGGACGTTGCTACTCGGTTACATTCCGAACGCTGGCAACTAGTCAGACAGCCCAAGAAGCACACGAATGTTCGGTGATTGCAAACGGGAATGTGAGTCGTGTTGTAATGGCCATCCTCTTGGCAGTGTCCAATATTGCTGAAATAAACTCCATCGCCCAGCTTGATTAAAACGTGCCTGATACAACGAACGCTCTCCTGTGCTCGCTAGTCACGCGATAGCACGCGGTCCTGGGTGAAATGAACTGTTACGTTGGAGTATGTCGCGTGCTCGGGTGTTACTGGCTGACCGCTGTGCGCAAATACGATGCGAGGGCTGTGCGTGTGTTTTACTGGAATCACAAACAATATATCGATTAGCCTGATCGAGTGCTGTGTTGAACGTCGTGACCATTAATTGACTTGATTGGGTCTCTTGGGTCGCCAGTCGTAGCCGCTTTTCACACCGGCTGTCTACTGCATACATGAGAGACTTGCCACAATTACGTCATCACATCCACATCAAGTGACACCAGTGCCGTGGGAAGGAGATAAATTCCATGAATATGACATGCCGGGAGCTCCTCTGCTTAAATGAATGTGCTTGGACTGCAGTGCCCGAGGCTGCTTACTGGTTCTCTGACAGCTTGTTTCGCTATGCCGCCTGCTTACTATTCAGTGGAGAGTGGAGTCGCATGCGCTCACAGGGCCGTCACGCGATGATCTGCATATTTACGAGTGCAGATCTGGCCGTGCTGGCAATAGAGGCCGGAATACCGGAAGGGACCTCCCGAAGTGTTGAAATCCCGCGGGAAAGCGAGCTTTTTTCCGCCCGCGACAGACGAAGGTGATAATGTGGGTTTGGTAAGCAGTCTGTCATCATTCGAGCTATAGAAGAAATAAATGAACTTCAGCTGGCAGTAGCAAACGGTTGGTAACTGAATGGCTCAAAATGCCGTCTCTCATTTCTTCAAGCCAGGCTAGCTGCTGAGTTTCCAGATGAGGTCCCCTTGCTCAGCGGCAGGTCGTAAAACACATTTTCTTAGCGCAGCAACACATAGCATTTTATGGCAAAATGGAACTCCCAGAACGGTACTAAGTGCAGCAGGTGGTTTAGAACCAGCATGTGGGTTGAAATCGTCAGTGAATGCATGCGTCATGTGATATGAATGCGTGCGAATGCGTCAGTGATAACGCATGTATAAACTATGTCAATTACCACCGATCATGTGCGATGTGTAGCAGGACACGCAACGCAAAACACTATTGCGCCAAGAAACATTAACAAGACCAGCTGGTCACGGCGGTCTGATGAACCTGAAGTCGAGCCGTGCGGCATTCAGGAGGCATCAGGGAGCATAAACATAGCATTCATGTCGATAGGGAGCAAAGCATCTTCTACACCACGTCTTGATCAGTCGAAATGTCGTTTGAATTGTGTGCTTGAGGGGGATTTGACGGCCTGAAAACTTGGAATGTGTCCCACTTGTTCCGTGTTTCTGAGGCTCAAACGGGCCACCGGAACATGAGTTTTTTTTTTGGCATATAAAACGTTCCAAAATGCCGCCAATGTGGCATTCAGGTTAGGCTGGCAAGACGGTTACTAACCGCCTTGTCGGGTCGAGGAGTAGAGTATAGTTTCATGCTATTATACTGGCATGTTTGCGCGTAGCTTTTTATGGCTGCATTCCAAGTTTGGCTTCTACTTTATCACTGGCCAGCCGATACCACTTACATTAATCGGCGATCCTAAACTGATTCAATTCCCAGACATGAACACAGATAAATTGGCCACCTGCCCAGCGGGGATCGATGGAACGTGACAGAAGTTACCCAACTCGCCAGCCATTTACGGCTACTATCAGAGAGAAAAAGAAATTAGCTTTCTGAGGTCGAGCGCGTCACGCCAAAACTATTCGCCGCATATCTCGGCACATCGGCGCAGATTGGCCATAGTGGCAAATTAGCAGATCGGCCCAATCTTGCGTTTCTGAGCAGGCTGGCTGGTGCCCCAGCAAGCCAGGCCCTCGCCCCCCCCCCCCCCCGCTCCCTCCTTCGGCGTCCATCGACCGTGTGTGGCGCCGCGGCGATCTGCGGCCCTGCCCGGACAAGCCGTGCCGACGCAGCGGCATCTCTCAACGTCAAGGGCACGCGCAGCCATCGGTCACGGGCGGCCAGCGGGCCACGGCGGCTGGCCGGCGTCCAATCGCGCCTTACACAACAGAGTGGGCGTCATCAGACGGCGGCGACGGCGGCGGCGGAGGCCTGCGCGCCCCACCATCGATTAAAGCTGGCCGGCGGCCGGCGGCGGTCAACCCGCGCCCTCCCTCCGCCCCCCGCGCCCTCCGCGGCCGCCGCCGTCGCGTATCAGAGCACATTTCCCGGCGGTATTATTCATGGCTTCGGCGGCGAAAGTGATGCGTTGGGCTGAGGTGCGTGGTGCGACACCGCGCCGCCGTGTGCCTCCAGCCCTGACACGGGGTCAGGGGTCAGTCGCGGCGGCCTGGCGCCGCAGCAGACGTCAAAGCCTGACACCAGAGCAGACGTCAGCCGCGGCCTGGCGCCGGAGCAGACGTCAGCCGCCGCGGCCTGGCGACAGAGCAGACGTCAGCCACCGAGGCCTGGCGCCGGAGCAGACGTCAGCCGCCGCGGTCTGGCGCTGGAGTAGGGGTCAGCCGCCGCGGCCTAGCGCCGGAGCAGACGTCAGCCGCCGCGGCCTGGCGCTGGAGTAGGGGTCAGCCGCCGCGGCCTGTTGCCGGAGCAGACGTCAGCCGCCACGGCCTAGCGCCGGAACAGACGTCAGCCGCCGCGGCCTGGCGCCGGAGCAGACGTCAGCCGCCGCGGCCTGGCGCCGGAGCAGACGTCAGCCGCCGCGGCCTGGCGCCGGAGCAGACGTCAGCCGCCGCGGCCTGGTGGAGCAGACGTCAGCCGCCGCGGTCTGGCGCTGGAGTAGGGGTCAGCCGCCGCGGCCTGGCGCCGGAGCAGACGTCAGCCGCCGCGGCTTGGCGCCGGAGCAGACGTCAGCCGCCGCGGCCTGGCGCCGGAGCAGACGTCAGCCGCCGCGGCCTGGCGCCGGAGCAGACGTCAGCCGCCGCGGCCTGGCGTCGGAGCAGACGTCAGCCGCCGCGGCCTGGCGATAGAGCAGACGTCAGCCGCCGCGGCCTGGCGCCGGAGCAGACGTCAGCCGCCGCGGCCTGGCGCTGGAGTAGACGTCAGCCGCGGCACAAGTCGATCAGAGGCGAGACGTTGACATTCAGCAAGAGAGCCGAAATAGTCCTGCGAACGATGCGTGAGAACGAAAGTCTCCGGAGGTCGTAAATCCACAAAAGTGCAACTATTGACGCCAACAATATAACGTTGTGCACCTAATTTACACTTAACTGGTGGTAACACTGCGTTTTAAGACCATAGAAACTGGCATGTTTTAAGACCGTAGAAAATTACCATAATGCGTACCTATTCTCGCGCGCGTCACTGTAGTGAGCGATGAACGATGCTGATGTGTCTCGGAGCTGACTAACGGGATGGATGACTTTGTTTACCCACGCTTCCCTCCCCATCCAAGTACACCATTCGAGCTGATTCTCGCATGACGCTCTTGGACTATCCGACCCTCCGCAATCATTTTTCTGCAGCCGTGCGTGATCTCATCCATTATGTTCACTCTGCATAACTTGCCCCTCAGCCTCCGCCCAGAGAGCGCCAATGATAGCGTGTCGACACTCGTGGCGCACCCCCCGCGGCGGCAGACGATCGCACCGCAAGGCCGAAAGGAAAAGTTCCAGATCGAAATCCGACCGAGGTTCGGCCGCGTAATTGCGGAGAGAATATATCTCCGCCCGGGTCGACGCAGGCCGCCACCAACTCGGAGGACGAGAAAGCGTTGAGTGCTGGCGATTAACTTGATGCTGCGAGTGCTATTGGACGCCGGTCGAGTGACAGGGTAACCTTATGTCGGGAGCGGAGCTGGTCGCGTGGGGGGAGCGTTTTTGTCTGCTGCGGGCCAAGTTCTCTCGTGCGATATTGCCGCACGTGAAGATGTTTGTTCAGTTGAATAAGATAAGGAACGAATGCAAATTAATGATGATGAATGTAGATGAATAGAAAGGATTTTGATGATTATGTGGCTAAGAACTGCAAAACAGAAGCACCGTTTAACGTCATTCGTGCGCGGATAGTCACCATACCCAGCATATCTCTAACATTATTGCGCTGCTCGTACGGAAGTGTTAACGTACTAGAGTGGTCACTGAACCGTACAGCTGATCGTTTGAACATTTAGTTCGACAAAGAACATGCGTTGATCAGTAAGTGATAAATCTTGATTGCGTTTTTGCACTATGGTGTTAGATGCTCACAAACAGACATCGAGTCAGGCGTTCATCTTCTGACGCGGTACTGCGCGTGCGGGGATAGTCACCATACCCAGCATATCTCTAACATTGGGACATCTAACATCTAACACTGGGATGAACACTAGATCCGGGGTCACACTCCGGGTTTATATGAGCGATCTGGATATGTGCATACGGTAGAAACGCATACCCTCATCAACTCATCACGTCACTGCTAGAGTGGTCAGTGACTCTCGCCTGTCCCTCTGTCGACAACCTAAAAAACCCACGTCGTGTGCACCCTTACTACCGAAGTACGAGCTCTCGTCGCCGCTCAGGTGCTCGGCCTCTGCACATGACCTTGATGCGGCCCGTGTTGGAAGACCGTCGTTATCACGGCGCGATCCCGGCTAATCCCGTCCTGCTTGGCCACGCTGTCGAGCTATCGCGCTACCCGGCTATCGGGGCGGCGAAATGACTCGGTCACGTGTCTCGGGGACCGCTAATCGGCCATGGACCGACTGACGCAAACAAAAACGGATCAGCCGTCGCCGCGATCCGCTGAAATGGCCCTCACGGTGATGGATTTACGAAGGCGTCATTTGTGATAGACCCGCGGCGACAGATCGCGCCCGAGGAGCCCGACACGAAGCCGGTGTGAAAACTTGGCACCTGAAGCTCGTTCCACTGGCTATAAGCTGTTGACCGTGGGCGAGCCCCGGAGCTGCTCGCGCTCGGAAGTGCTGTCACAAGCTGTTCTGCTGGCGCCCAGCAACGCTCTTTGATTGGTTCGTGTTTTGAAGGTCATCGGCAAACAGCTCGCTTTCAATTGCACCGCTCCAAGTCTGGTTATAACTACCCGGGACAGAAAAACATGTGGCAATCAAGGGGGGATATCTGCTTTTTGAGCGGAGTGCGAATGTCAACAACGTTCTTCAAGTGAGCGATGATATATCGGCGGGACAGCTGTTATACGACACAAGAGTCGGGTGTCCTTAAACCAGTACCATCACTCCCCGTCCCAATAACACACGATGTTTGTTCAGTTTTGCAATCGTTGTGAGTCGGCTCGCTTGTTCGAGGACCGGATATTGATGTGGAGGAGGGATATTGATGTCGAGAGCAAAGGGAAGTGTCGAAAGAGCAATCAAGTATGCGGTGAATTGCATGACATGGCTGACAGGTGGTTAATCTCGCCGAGTGAAATCGATACAAACAGGGGCGCAGCTAGGGACTTGGAAAGGAGGGGGGGGGGGGGGGGAGGGGGACACAGGGCTAAATAGGCTTGTTGGCCTTCCCTGTTGATGAAAGCCCTTCCCAAAAAAGAAAAAAGGAAATTCGCATGTCGTCGGATTTGGCTCACTTGATTTATAGACAACACGACTTTCTAAGTTTATTGCTATTGTGTACTTCTTAAACTGGAACAAGAAGCCGGGGAAAATACCGGCAGATGCAATTCTGTTTATTTTTTGAAAATAGATAATCTGAAGCAAGCGGGCGTTAAATGGCCGCATGGAATAAATCACCCGCACTATTCATTTTACTGCGATTAAGTGAACTTGTTCTAAACTCGCAAACTGGAAGAGGAAGCCCGATAATCGACGGCACACAGCGGCTTTGCCAGTTTTTTTTTCTGGTTTGTACAGACATATTGACGACCCCGTAAACGTTGGCAGTAGATCGAATTGGGAACACAAATTTGTATTTACGCAGCCAAGCCATGTTCGTGAGGAAACTCTTTAATGTGGAAAGGTTCTGTTGGGATTGGTTGACGAAAAAGGACGAAAAAGCATAGTTTTGAACATTGCACGCTCACACGCCTCAGAGCTAAAAAAACCAAACGCTCGGCATTGCAGTCTCCGTGGGCCGCTCGGCGTCGGTCATGCGGCTGAGGTTAGGTGACGGCTGACAAACGGGCAATGATAATGGCGTGTCTCAAAAAGTACATTCGCACGCTTAAAACAATCATTTATACGTCTAGAAGGCAGTCCAGGTGGATATTTCATCAGTGTGATTTTTAGATTGATAATTGGAACGGATCAGCGTTCACGACAACGCAAACTGGTGTTGGAGTCTGGTGGTGGATCTGGAAGCAATAGTAGAATATCTGTTAATTTATTCAAAGGACAATCTCAAATATATGATAATGAGTTATATGCCGAGTTCAATCGGTACGAAATGATTTTGAAAGGCCTTTTGGAAGCATGCTTTCGCGTTGGTCGTTCTCGCGCCATCCACCCGCCGCCTGGTGTCATCCGCAGCAACCAACGACGTTTGGTTTTATGGAAACTGCAACACCTGCCATAGCTGTTCTTGATTCTGAGATTGCGAGCGCGCGGGCTTAACCCTTTTCATGTACTTGTTTCACTGTCGATTCTGCAAGAGGATGGACGTTCTCAGGCAAACGTGAGCTGAACTTTTCTTTATTTTTGATCTCATTTTGATCCTCTCCATTGAACACTTTTGAGACCTCTTCCCACTTTCCGGGCAAAGGTCAACACTAAGGGGCACATTACCCTTCCCAACCAAAGGGTGAAGGGTCATTTCGTGCCAACGCGGCGTGCCTACCGGCTGTCATTCTCGTGACACGGGAGTGAGGTCGATCTTGAGGTGCTCAGAGGAATACATTGTACTGGCCCCATCCTTGCCGCGGGCTAATCCCTCCGAGAAAGGGACCATCACACGCGCTAGAGATGTGCCCACACTGAGCCAGCAGCTTGTCGCGATATGGGCTTTACAAATTATAAATGTAAGGATGGCGTTTCTGTTAGAAGTGGAACGTCAGCGAGCGACAATACGCAGTATCTGAAAATATACGCACGACCTGAGTAGTTTGTCTGCCGCCGGGAATGACAAGCCCCTGGATGGTTTCCCTATCATCTCAAGATGACCTTGGCACTTTCACATACGTTAACCTGAGTCGGCTCCAAATCAAGCGCCACTCCCACTTAAATACAGGTGGTGGATTTAGGGCGGGCTTCGAAACGCCCAAGACGTTCTGAAGCTAGGCTCCGATGCCGTCCTTCGAAACCAAGGGCAGAAACATCGATAATTTTATGCATTCATGGATGCGTCAAGCTATCGGAAACAAAACGTATCAACATTTGATCAGCACTCGCGGGAGGCGTGTTTCTAGCCGTCTGCAGCGCGATTATGTGCAAAGCGTCTCGAGGTGCCCCATTAGAAGAGCGTGTGGGAGTTGAGCTCGCTGGAGGCAGCCCCACCCAGCGCCGGCGTTCGCCCGGCTGGTCTTTTGGCTCTCCGATGAGCTCATTTATTTCTGATCTAAATCCCATTAGTGCGAGGTGTCGGCCGGCGGCCGGCAGCGGCGTCCGACCTCGTGCCGTCCCCAGGACGGTGGCGGCCCGCCCTGGCCCGGCCGGCGAGCTGACCTGGCCGACCTGGCGCTTTCACCCTCCCTCAAATCAGCGGCAGGGGCGGCAGGACTGGCTTTGGAGAGCAAATTGCACTGTCCGTAGCACTTCACTTTCGCCTTCCTCGAGATCGGCAGAGGAAAGGCAGGGCTTGGGGAAGGGGATTGATGCTGGTTGATGACGTATGAAGGATCATATAGCGATCCGCAGGGTGCGTTAGGCACGTCTTAGACCAAGTGAGATAAGAGCTTGTCTTGGTTCATAGGCACTCCAATATGTGTGAAGAAGGAGAGCCCAACAGAAGATGATATCATATCATGCATTTAAGCCGTCGCTGCGGATTTACCTCTTAGCTTACCTACATAACCCCAAGATGTTTCCAGTTTCATAAATTTGCTTCTGAACTACGCATGCATTTTCTTTCTCTTCTCCATTTCACACATTTCGCCGTCTCACGCCGTGAGGCGCCATCTCATCCCTCACGTCTCACACGAGCGATTTCACGTCTCGCGCAGGCGATGCCGCCCGCGTCACACGCAGCGCACAGTCATCCACCGCCCACGCCGTGCAGCGTCCTCCACGTCTCACGAGAATACCACCATTCGCATGTCAAGTGCTGCATTAACCTCTGGGGATCTCACGCAGGGCACTGACGTCTGCGTCTCACGCAACGCAGAGCCCTCCGCATGCCATGCGGCACAAGGGGCACGATGAATATTTCACACGGTGTGCGATAATCCACACCTTATGCCATGCAGAGCCTATCGTTCACATCTCACGCTTTGTACACATCCCGCTCTTTCAACACGATGATAGCGATAACGGAAAACAGCAATGCATTACGATACAAATCTGGCGCGGTATCGGTCGGCCGACGGGCCTCACGCTGCGCGGCGCGATCCGGATCTCGCGCGGCGAAGCTCGGCCGGCATCCGACCGACGCCGTTGCATCAGGGCCGTGCGCATCACGCCCTGGTCAGCCCGTCAGCACCGATGCCCATCGGGACAAACGAGCGCCCCGGCGCACGGCGGCGCTGCCCGTTTCCTAATCGACCGGGCGCCAGGTCGCGACCCCCGTCGAGCGGCGGCGCCCCCGGCTGACCCCAGGCCACGCGGCGTCGACTCCGCCCGGCGCCGCGCCGGCCGCCGCGGGCGGGACGCGTCGGCGCCGGCCCCCCGCCGGCTCGCGGACGGCGGCGGCGTACCCGGACACCGCCGCCGCCCGGCGCGCGCGCCGGATTCGCGCGGGTTTCGCAAACGGACCCACTCGTGCTGCAATGCGCAGGTCAACTGCGGGGGCGGGGCGTGCTCAGCTCACGCCGCGGCCGGCCGGGGTGGCCGCGTGACGGGCGGGCGTGACCCCCCCCCTCCCCACCCCGGCCGGCCGCCCGCGGGAACGAGCCGACCTCGGCCGAGCCGCCGTTGTCTCGAGCGGCGGCCCCGCCCGTCTGGCGGCTTGCACAGGTCGTGGCACGCAGCTGGGATGCATTCGTCAACCGTCGCTGAACTTTTGGGGGAAACGGTCCGGTTCTCGCATGGTCAACGTGATGCCAGTCGCATGGCTGCAAAAATGCGACAGCTGTTGATCGCTGCAGACGCTGCATGGCTGGTGACGGTCATCATTCTGAGAAGTCCACTATCGAGTCATTTCCGTTGCCGGAGCTTGTTCGAGACCACCGTCCAGTGCGGTGTGACACGAGCCATGCCTCTCTGAGACTCAGTCCACCCGTGACGGACGTAGAGGTCCTCGCAACATGGCACCCGATCCACCCCAGTCTGCCACCTAGCCCAGTTCAGCCTGCCACCTAGTTCATCCCAGACTGCCTTTCAGTCCACCCCATTCTGCCACCCAGTCCAGCCCAGCCTGTAATTCCGTTCATCCCAGCCTGCCGCCAGTCCATCCCAGCCTGCCACTCAGTCCAGCCCAGCCTGCCACCCAGTCCAGCACAGCCTGCCACTCAGTCCATTCCAGCCTGCCCCCAGTCCATCCCAGCCTGCCACCCAGTCCAGCCCAGCCTGCCACCCAGTCCAGCACAGCCCTCCACTCAGTCCAACACAGCCTGCCACCCAGCCCATCCCAGCCTGCCACCAGTCCATCCCAGCCTGCAACCCAGTCCATACCAGCCTGCCACCCAGTCCAGCACAGCCCGCCACTCAGTCCATTCCAGCCTGCCACCCAGCCCATCTCAGCCTGCCACCCAGTCCACCACAGCCCGTCATTCAGTCCAGCCCAGCCTGCCACTCAGTCCATTTCCAGCCTGCCACTCAACATCACTCCGCCCGACGCTCTGTCCGCCCGGCGTGAGGTCCACTTCCTGTCCAACTAAGCTGCGTCCCTCCCCCACACGTGCCTATTCACCACTGTGGCCGCGAAAGTGACGCCGGTCTATAATCGGACCCTTATCCATGATCAATGGTCGAGAGAGAAAACACACACACGCGCGCGCGCTGACTGAGACAATGCGTAAGGCACCCAGCCGTCTGCTGGCCGACAGACAACCACCTCCTTGACGTAATGATGACAGCTATTTTCATATTTCACTCGGGTCCCGGTCTCCGTTCCCTCAAACACGAAATCACCGCGGCTGGAAAGTGAAACGATCACGAGCGGCCATTATAAGCCGCCGGCTCGTTAATTAGTGCGAGGGGCGCGGCGGGGTCAGCGTCGATCGGGTCACGGGTGTGGAGCTCGCCGGCGAGGGGTCGTCGCTCACCGTAAGGTCATGGGCTTAAGTTCGGGCTCGCGGGCCTCGGGGCCTCGGGGGCCCCAGGCCGCGCTCTCGTCCTGTCGGCAGCTGGCCGTCGCTAACCGGTTAGAGCCGCCTTCGGTGCCAGCCCCGGCCGGGGATGACACGCGTGTGGCGGTCGCTCCTGTCACACCCAACCCATCACTGATGGGCGAGATATCAGCCGACAACAGCACGCGACTCGTCACACCTTGGTACACCTCTCGCCTCTCACCCGGAGTGGCTCATCCGGGTGCGGCATCAAGAATTATGTACCTGAACATAAACGATCTGCGATAAATCTGAACATACTGTAGACACTTTGGGTCTTCTTTGTTGTGCAAACGGTTTGATCGAGTGGACTAGATGAACACCAGCTGCAACGTGCACCCGGCTGCGGAAATATTGCAGCAAAACCGTTAAAACTCGCTAACAGCGTCAACTAATCGCATAATCTAAGACAGGACCACGCGTGGGCCAACCACGTTGGTGCTCCACAGTGCTATTTTCAGCCGCACACAGGTGACACGGTCTGACAGAGCTGATGTCAGCCGGGACAGAACTGATGTTGACTGGGCAGTGCTGAGGTTCGATCTGGAAAGATGATGTCAGCCAGAGAGAGAGCTGAGGTCGATCTGACAGAGATGATACCAGCCAGACAGAGCTGACGTCGGTCTGGACAGAGCTGATGTCAGCCAGACGGAGCTGATGTCACCTGCATAGAGCTGATGTCAGCCGGACAGAGCTGAGGTCGGTCTGACAGAGCTGTTGCCGGTCTGACAGTGCTGATGTCAGCCGGACAGAGCTGAGCTCAGTCTATCAGGGCTGATGTCAGCCGGACAGACCTGAGCCGACCGGATGTCTGGGGTCAGGGGAATACAGGGCTTGACGTCTTCCAACAGGACCGATGCCAGCCAGAGCTGAGTCAACCGGATATCTAGGGTCAGCGAATACAGAGCCATCCTGTGCTCCAGCCAAGGAGAAACGACCCAGTATGACGGCCAGCTACCCTCCCGGAAACCGACTGGACAAATAAACGGCGAACGGTTGAAATCTGGTCATGTCTGGTGCCGCAGCGTCACCCCCGCTGGCATATCGGGGAGCACTGAGCCCGACGGCGACTGGCAAGGGTGCGGCGGCAGAACGAGGCGCGGCGCCGAACAGAGCGGTGTCCGCAGCGTGAATACCTGCACACCAGATGGCTTAATGATGCCAGGCAATCAAGGATACGGTGCGAACGCCTGGACAAGCGTAAGCTCGACCCATGCCAAAAGGTCTATGGGCACTCGAGCTCCTTTGCAGCCGGTGCTCGTGTACAAGGACGCTGTGACCGATTACGTTAAGTGGTAGTTATATTCAGTGAGCTTCGACAATTAGGCTCGTCTATATCGGATAACTGTGATGAAACCACACGATTATCTGGGGCACCGAGTACACGACTAAGCAGTAAGCGGCTATAATAGGCCAACGAAAGATAGCAGTAATGTTTCCTTATGATAACAGCCTAGGCCCTATATCATACCCAAATGCGGTGATTTCGAGCGATCGGGCTTTGTAGTGACCTAGCCGGTTTCAGAATCACCCAATTCGCTATTGTCTCTGCTCTGCCGCTATTGTGCTGCAGGACGCAAATGGGTTGAGTGGGGCTTGGCTGGCTGCAGCCTCACGTGAGAACCATGAGGTCGGGCGCGGTCTGCTGGGACAGCGGCCGTTGGCCTGCGCAAGGGCTTAATCGGTGGCTGTCCGGGCTGCGGCTATCATAAGCCCCGCACTGGATGCACGCTCTGCTGGGACAGCGGCCGGTGGCCTGCGCAAGGGCTTAATCGGCGGCTGTCCGGACTGCGGCTATCATAAGCCCCACACTAGATGCACGCTCTGCTGGGACAGCGGCCGCTGGCCTGCGCAAGGGCTTGATCGGTGGCTGTCCGGGCTGTGGCCATCATAAGCCCCGCACTGGATGCACGCTCTGCTGGGACAGCGGCCGTTGGCCTGCGCAAGGGCTTAATCGGGGCTGTCCGGGCTGCGGCTATCATAAGCCCCACTGATGCACGCTCTGCTGGGACAGCGGCCGTTGGCCTGCGCAAGGGCTTAAT
>NW_023596737.1:0-29550 GCF_011947565.3 Pollicipes pollicipes | reverse complement strand
TGCCGTGGCCGTGTGTGGCTGCGACTGGGGCGCGGCGTGGCTGCGACTGGAGCGCGGCGTGGCTGGCTGACGCGGGCCGTCTGGCGTGGGCCGGTGTTCCAGGGACCTGACGTCGCCCACTCTGAAGCTGGGCTCGCTGCTGGCCAAGCACTGCCGCATGACGGCGCGACGCGGCGTCAAGATGTACGGCCCCAAGCACGGCCACTGACACCGCTTGGCCGACGGGCAGGGGGCTGTCACTGGCACTGCTCCCCGTGCGCGGCCTACCGCCCTGGCCGGCCGGCGGCGCCGGACCAGCCAGCGGACCGAGTCTGTCTAGCGTACCGCCGCGGGTCTGTCGGACCGCGCCGGGCCGTAGCCGTGCGGCCGCTGTGGAGCGGCGCGGGTGGCTCCGGCCGGACGGGGCGCCGGGGGACCATCGCTGTGATGCGGTCGGCGCTGTGTGGCGGTCGGCGCCGGGCGGTGCTACGGCACGGCACGGCCGCCGGCGACCGGTCGGCGGGCCCTGCCGGCTTGCGCTCCGTCGTCGGTGTCTGGTGTGGAGCTGTGTCAGACGCCGGTGTGAGGCGAGGGGCTCCGTCGTCAGTGTCGGGTGTGGAGCAGTGTCAGACGCCGGTGTCAGGTGTGAAGCTCCCCGTTAGTGCGTGATGTGGATCTGTGTGAGACACCGGCGTCAGGTGTGAGTTCCGTCGTCAGCATCTGGGCTGGTGCTCAGTCAGACGCCGGTGTCAGTTGTGAAGCTCCCCCGTTAGTGCGTGATGTGGATCTGTGTGAGACGCCGGTGTCGGGTTTGGAGTTCCGTCGTCAGCGTCTGGGCTGGAGCTCAGCCAGACGCCAGCGCTGGGTGTGCGGCCGTGTCGGACACGGCCGCCACTTGTGGAGCTGCTGGTCGGGGAGGTTGTGGCGCCGGGCCCTGTGCGCCGTGGTCGGCCGTCGCCTCGCTGGTGAGCAGCGCTCTCTAGCATCAGTCAGAGCCTGCCGTCACTGAGATGTCGGCTGCCTGCAGTGTGTGCGTTCAATCAGCTCTGACCTCAGTGGACGGAGGCTCGTTATTTGGAGCGTAGACGCTCTTTGTAGGATACTAGGAGACATTTGTCGACATTTTGATGAACTTGATGATGTCCACAACGATGTTGTGGAGTTTGTTCGGCCCTCATTCTTTTTGCGTTTGGCATTAATGCTCAAAGATGTAGCGAAGCGTGTGAAACGTCAGCTGCTGCATTGATCCTTGGGAACAAATAAACGACGCTGCGTGTGATGTGTGGTGTTTACGTCGTGGCATGTCGTGATGGACTTCCGCGGAACGGTGTCAGCTTCAAACGACAACAAAGCACTGACATACTGAGGCTCATCCACTAACGCTTCACGAAGGTACGACACATGTAGGCGTCATCAGCCGGGGTTCGGACAGCACGGGTTGTAAAGGCGCTGCGCTTTCGCGATTCTTCCCGCTGTTGCGCCACGTTTGGCCGGGGACCCCGAGCATGCCGGCGTTGAGTGCTCGCGCATGGTGAAGCAAGAGGGAGCCGTCGCACCTCGCGCCTGCAGCAGCTGACGCTGAGTCAGTTTGTCGGGACACGCTGTCGTTCAGGGTCAGGCGGGCACGGGCAGCGGCGCCGCCAGCGCCGGGCCGCGGGCCAGGGCGGCGCCGCCGGCTGGCGCGGGCGCGCGCCGGCCGCCGCCGCCGCTGTTGACGGACAGGCAGGTGCGGCACCACCTGCGCCGGCCGAGAGTGGCCGTGACGGACGACTGAGGGAGCTGCGCAGTGGGGGCGCCGGAGGCACGGCGGCGGGGCACTGGAGATGTTTAGCAGATCGGCGTTGCCGCGCCGGACGCGTGGACCGACGGCGACACGTGGCGAGGACGCGAGCCGCGTCCTTGCGTACGTGTAACAGCGTTGTGCGATTGAACGGAGCTGGCGTGGCTGGCGCCGTGCGTCAAACAACCGGGTCGGGCCGGCTGACGGTCCATGATCATGTGGAAGGCCTCCAGCCTCCCGCGCGAGGAGGTGGACCAGCGGCCGGCCAGCCGCGGTCGCCGGCCGCTGCTCTCCACCTCGCTGCTGAGCCTGCACCGCCGGCCGAACCGCAGCGCTCGACTGGCCACCAGGCGAGCCTGGCTCGCAACGTGGTGGACCTGCGCTCGGACGAGCTCGAGCCTGCGCCCCGCAGAGCGGCCAACGCCGTCGCCGCCGCCGCCACCTGGCACCAGAAGGTGTACCGCTCGCTGAAGCCGAGGAAGGCGGCGAAGGGCGGCGAGACGCTGGCCTGCTTCCTCTGCGCCAGGAGCACGTAACACCGGCTTCGTGGTCGTGCATGGGGTCCGTCTGCACATCAACTGTCTGCGCTGCGCCAGGTGAGAAGGCCGTCCCATGTATCCAAGCTGTCGTCATGTCCTGAAGTCCTTATCACGAGACGAGACGGGTACAGACCATCGGCACTGCGCCAAGCAAGATATGACGCGGTACTCAGCGCAGGTCAGAGATACCATGCAGCGCCAGTGGGAGACATTTCTGTATGGTAATACAATCCGTGTTAGATTTAGAAACATTACACGAGACATTATCTTAGGAACAATATGTACCAATTTGATTGGAACATTATATGCAAAAACGGTGCAAGGGGTCAATACGAATGGTTAGGAACAATAACACGTATTCCGAGTCTACGTATGCATCGCAACATCAAACATCCATAGTACGGCATAGTACGGCAACGACACATTCATCGCGAGCGATGATGCCTTTTACGTTATAATCTACGGGAAAACACAACGTTGTTCTGGCGTCGTATGCAATGTAGCTATTATGTCATGTATAATTCATGATTTTTCTTAAGGTATAACGTAATTTCCGTCAGCTTCAATGCAATGCAAAGATGCGGTTTCTCCGCGGCGTAGAGGAAAGCTGCTGGACTCGCAAACCCAGTGTCCCAGAGTGCGAGTCCTAGAGCAGAGCTGGTGCATTGTTTGACCCGACTGAAATGGAAAGGTCGGCTGGCAACTGGCCAACGAGGGTCAACGCAGGCTCGGGTCTGTTATACTGCAGCATTGTGCGGCTCCTAAAAGCCCCGCATTCATGTCTGGCGAAAGAGTGAAAGCAAAATTATCCGTTGGACAGGACGGCGCAACCTGGGTGGGTGACGTTCGGGAACACGTTACAAACTATGCTTAACATTTTCTCCTTACCCAAAACCACCATGCAAAATACTTGTAATCAATTTACTTTAAAAAGCTTAGCGTGAAGACAATTATTTGGAGCGCCTTATGATGGCAACGCAGGAAGATGCACAATTAAATGCAATGCCTTTCAGCTGCTAAACGCACACGACATACGGAGCTCAGCATAACACTCGATTTTATCGTAACGCTTGACCACTTCAAAGGCCCGAGCAGTGCAAACCTGCTAACGGACACCGGACGGCTGGCGCACGCTCTGGGGCTCTCGCCGCATCTCCCGGTGGCCGCCCTCCGCGCGCTGGTCGGCAGAGTCGGTCCGAGCCGGCGGCGGCCGCTCGGCTGCGGCCGACAACAGGACGCGGGGGAGGGCAGACCGGATGCCCAGCTCCGGCCGATAGAATGCTGCGCCGTCCGGCCGCGCCCCAGCGGTCGCGGTGGCGCGGCCACAGTGTGGTGAGGTCACCCGACGGTGGCAGAGCGCCGACCGGGCCGACGCCGAGCTGCCATCTGTGCCGAAAATCGATCGTGAACTCGGTCCGGAGGGTGCTTGCCGGCCGCGGGTTAGCACGCGAGCGGACGGCGCCGCTGAGTGCTCGTAGTGATCTCTCGGTCGGCGTGGTCTTCTGCGGACGCCGGCCGTGCGCAGCCAGTGACCCCCGATGGAGGGTCGGAGGTCGCGGAGGGCGGTGGAGCGGGGCCGCCCGCCGCGGCCGGTCAGCGTGGACGGCCGAAGCCACAACAGCCTGGTGCGTCGCGCGTGCCTAAATAGCGCCCGCTTCTCCCCTCGACCTGCCCCCGGCCGAGCCGGTCAGCGCTCCGCTCACCAATTTCGAGCGTCAGCTGGACGAACCGCGCGCGCCGGCCGGTGTGCTGCGCCGCTCCAGCTCGGTCCCGCGCTCGCTCAGCGTGCTGGACAGCGCCGGTGGCGGCGCGCCGCGGCCGGCCGGCGAACCAGGCGCCGCCTACCGGAGCCACTTTCTGCTGCGCGAGGACCGCCCGGGCGCTGCTGCGGCCGGCTCAGGAGCGAATGCAGAGGCAGCGCAGCCGCCTGCTGGAGACGCTGCCGGACATTGCTGGCGGTGGGCGGCGGCTGGGCCGGCCGGCGGGCCCCCGAGGCCTTGGTGGAGGCGGACGGCGGTGTGCGACTCCGCTCCATGGTACGCCCGATGGACTGGGACGGCCTGCCCTTGACTGCCAGTGGGGCTGCACAAGAACGGGCGGCGACCAGGTCCCTGGAGGTACCCTCCACAGTCCGATCCAGCTCCCTGGAGGCGACTGATGGTACCGCGCGCAGACAACACAGCCGCAGTAAGTGTACGGGTGCTGGGACGTTGGCGCCGTTCTGGGGCGCGATGGTTCGGCTATATGTAGCATGCGACGCAGAGAAGGCCCAGCACTTCTTAAGGCTGCATCAGTGGCATTGTTCTCACACACCGGCACAACAGCCTTAGTGGACATTTTTAAGAGTCATTGTAAACTTCTGAACACTCTAACTGGGTGGCCTGACACCTTGGCAGTAAAAGAAACGAACCATCCTAGAGACATCTGAAGGCATCAACGGCGTAACACGTTGTGAGGTGATTAAAACGGGCATAAAGCCAAAAGCAAGTGGCAGCTTAAGACAACACTGCAAGACAATGTGTTCATTGTCCCACAGAGGACAATGAACGGGGGAACGCCGCCGGTTAGAGGCGAGCCCTGGCGTGGCTCTGTAGAGACACGAAGCTCGTCCCGGGCCGGTGCGGCAGCTCGACGAGGCGAAGCGGGCCCGCCCGCCGGTGGAAGGCCGCGGTGGGGAGGGCTGGCCGCTGAGGGCCGTTGATTGGCGACTCTGCGACTGCCATTCTACCACAAGCTCCTGAACTCGGCCTCATTGCCACGGCTGAGTGTCCCTCATGCGGGCAACACCAGTGTTGGGCTGGTGTCCCGGGTGCTGCCCAATCATGATCTGCCGGCTCTGCTGCCCTCTTCTGATGAACTCAGCCTCATTGCCACAGCTGAGTGTCCCTCATGTGGGCGACACCAGTGTTGGGCTGGTGTCCTGGATGCTGCCCAATCATGAGCCACCGGTTCTGGTGTCCTCTGCTGATGAACTCAGCCTCATTGCCACATCTGAGTGTCCCTCATGTGGGCGACACCAGTGTCGGGCTGGTGTCCCGGGTGCGGCCCAATCGTGAGCTACCGGTTCTGGTGCCGTCTGGTGGCGCATTGCGTGCCCAAGTGTGTTCTGCGTCGTGGGCTTCAGTATCTTTACTAGGATGTCATTATTTTGGTACAATCCGTATGCGTGACGAAGGCATCTCATGTAAAATTATCAAGGGCGTAGCTCCGCCAGATCGTAGAATGGACAATGATGATATCGAACATCGCTGGC
The DNA here is from genome assembly GCF_011947565.3 of Pollicipes pollicipes. Classification (NCBI taxonomy): domain Eukaryota; kingdom Metazoa; phylum Arthropoda; class Thecostraca; order Pollicipedomorpha; family Pollicipedidae; genus Pollicipes; species Pollicipes pollicipes. The sequence continues at coordinate 23,999 of NW_023596737.1, read as the reverse complement.
CATCCGCCTATGAATACCGATTTGGCCACTGGCCCTAATTCTCGAATCGGAATCGATGAAGTAATAGAGCTCCACCGTGGCAAGAGTGTCTAAAGCTCATTGCTGCCCATATAGTGTAGACAGCACTATGTACCATGTTCCGTCACTCGTGTGTTAGTGAACGGACCCCCGGGGAATATGCACTCGTGAATGATAGCGCACATTGTTTTCGTCTTTTCCGTTCCTCCAGCGAGCTTCGCGCATCAACAATATGGGTTCATCCGATTCAGGAGAAGAGCTGCGCTGTAGGAAAGAGCACGGCTCCGGCTGTGCTGGCCCCGCTACCACGGCCCGGGCAGCGGGCCCTCTGTCCCGCTGACAGTGCCTGGCAATACGCGGGACGGGCTTGTGGGGCACGGAACACACGCCAGCACCACGGCCCGGGCAGCGGGCCCTCTGTCCTCCTGGCGGCGCCAGGTCACACGCGGGACGGGCTTGTCGGGCACGGAACACACGCCAGCACCACGGCCCGGGCAGCGGGCTCTCTGCCCTCCTGGCGGCGCCAGGTCACACGCGGGACGGGCTCGTGGGGCACGCAACACACGCCAGCACCACGGCCCGGGCAGCGGGCCCTCTGTCCTCCTGGCGGCGCCAGGTCACACGCGGGACGGGCTTGTGGGGCACGCAACACACGCCACCACCACGGCCCGGGCAGCGGGCCCTCTGCCCCCCTGGCGGCGCCAGGTCACACGCGGGGCGGGCTTGTGGGGCATGTAACACATGACAACGGATTTGCGTGGCTACATCTCATGACTTACTTTAATCATATTTTCTTGCGATCATATTTTTGATTTACCGTTGTCTGCATCAAGCTAACGCTAACCTGTCAGGCCGATGGAGGCACGGATTGCTTCGGCTTGGTGTTCATCTGTCATCTGTCGAATACGCGGACGGTTATGTTGTCCAGACTTCGCACGTAGACAGAGCGCTGCATTACTGCGACTCGGTCCTGACGGAAGTCCAATGTCTGAGCCTGTGTCGTTCCCTTTCCCTATTGTTTTACTTGCAAGCCGTTTGACCTCGGTCTAGTTTAAATATGTTGCATTACTTCTCAGAACACCTCCGGTTTGGCCGTGCTGCGACAAGCCGTCCCATCCAAACACTATCCTGTATGTTGGTCTATTTTGTCTTTACTGGCATCGTTCACACGTCAAAGGTACATAACGCACAGTTGAAGGCATTCCGTAAAACGTGGAACACGCAAATAAAACACGGCAGTCACATAAAGAGTAAGCAACTGAACACTACACGTAGTGTGCGCTATAAAGATAAGGTGTTTGAAGACTTGGTCTAAAAGTGCTTTACTACCATCAGGAAAGCTGTTTACAGTAGCACGGCAAGCTTTAAAGGCATTTTGGACATTTGGTGGTTACAAAGAACAAATCAGCCAGAACCCTGTTTGCTCTCCCTCGTGGCGTGACAGCCAATGCAGTTGATTTAGGTTATTCAGTGTCCATAACTAGGGCAACCAGTCTGTAAGAGTGTCCTTAGGGTGCGCCCTTTGGGTAGGCACACGTAAATGGCGGCATTAGGGCAAAGGGAGTCTAGTTGTTCTTAAACAACGTTTCGCACAAACAAATGCAAAATAAAATAAAAAGCCGATCATCGAAACCCAAGACCGGTTATCAAAATCCAAAATAAATTACGAAATCCAAAACCAAAGCGAATGAAACACTGTCCCAACATTGGTCAAAGCACGGCTAAATAAGCAGCCAGAAATATCCCTCGGTTTGCTTCGGACCGGTTGGAGCTGACTTGAAAGCATTGTATGATGATGCCTACTACCCGGTTGATGCGAGTGGTCGTGCTGAAAATTGGGCAGCAAAGGCAATTTTTGAGTTCGTATGTGGAGGGGGGGGGGGGGGGGGAGAGAGCACCCAGCTCGTGGTTTCTCGCACGTTTTACTGTTTGGTTTGCACTGACTGATAATACTTGACCTGGACGTGGCCACGCATGATGCTCATGCCGAGCGGGCTGTATCCTATCAAGCGTGGAGTTTGAAAAACAAAGTAAAGTAAAGTAAAGTGAAGCCTCTGGTGGACCAGATCAGATGGCCGGCCTGATGGCCAGGGGATGGTCGCCTTTTGCCGGATCACGCAGTCAAGCACTGAAGACGTCCTGTCGCGGCCGCGGGCGGTCGCATGGGAAGATAAAGTTAAATGGAAACCGTTGACATAATCGGCGTGCGGAGGCAGCAGGCCTCAATGGTTTATAGGAAGACGTTAACAAACGGCGAAAATGGTGCTTAAGCCTGAAGCAATGTTTCCGGGAAATCGGAATCCACCGATTTCGGTCGGAAGTTTTCGAGGCTGATCGTCTCTTGATCTTTCCCCAATGCCGTTACTGTGAGTCTAGTACGCGGCCACACTATCTCGGCTGCTATCCGTCATGCTATGTCGGGTATTGCCTGCTTCGAGACGTCTTACGACATTGGCTGTGCTTCTTGGCATTCTACCTAAGTGCACATCGGTCTCAGCAAAATGCTGAATGGCGGGGCTAGCCCGATGGCTGACCCCTGACCTGGCCGGCTGGCAGTGCTGATGCGCCGACGGTCTGGGCAACGACGCGGCTTGATGCGTTCCCGAGCATCTTAAGTTGCGTTGGGGGACCTAAGTGACAGAGCATTAGAACATCACTTCTTTGGACCGATGACTGGGATTGACGTCGCTTCCTTTTCAGGTGCCAGATTCTGCTCGAGGTCGGGGACTGCCAGATCAGGTCAGTCCAGTGGGCTCAGCAGAGCCCAGGGGTGCAGCTGGGTCGGAGCGGGGCAAAGCCAGAGGTGTCATAACCGGGCGGGCGGGAGGAAAGGAAACAAAGCCTCGCAAGTTGTAGTTGTGTGGAACGATGGAGACGAATTAATATCACGGATGGAATAATTTGCGGTCTATCACGTCTGACGTGAAGAACGTAGGCAACGCTTCGGCCAGACAATTACACGGCCGTCATGGAATGTTACTGAACGGTGAGAAGGATTTGATGACGTTTGCTGCTGATGCATGTGCGTGTAACAACCCAAATCCTCTCATTGGAGTGGCTAGGATTCGAGCCGGGGTCTGATGATGATGGATCTCGAGCTGTTCCTTCTGGGCCTACGGGAAAGGATAGTCCATTGGCGTTAGAGCTCGGTGTCATTCATCTCCTGGATGTTTGGGTGTTTTTCCGCAGAATTGGTCTGGTGTCTACGCTTGACTTACTAATGGACTTGTTAGACAATGCCATGTGTGCTGCCTCTGAACTACGGCACAAACGGACGGAACTAAGGCGTTACGTAGTTAGCAATGTGCTCAAGGCGGTTGGAGACGCATTCTCATCACGTCGCCCCACTTTTGTCGAGTTTCTGAGCTCCCGAGCATACTAAGCACATAAGCTGATCCGCAGCGGCAGTTTTAAGTGTGGATGATTATGCACGCTGTTCGCGAAGCGTTCTCGGCTGGTCGACAGCTGCAGCACAAGCCTTGCACGCCGAGAAGAACTATTCGTGTCAAGGTACTTACAAGGATATAAGCTCGAAGTAAGCAAACGCACAAGATCAGGCAGGACGGAGTTAGGAACTGCGTAAGTCTGCAGTTCATTGTGCTTCAGCGGAATCTATTTCCACTCGGCGCACGCTGCATGGTGCTTATTCTGTCTCGGACTCCGGGCAGTGGAGTCACGTTAGTCTACCCCGACCACCCCGAACGATGGGAGAGACCCACTTCCTGACTCTATTCTGATGGAGTCTGTTCCTGTGACAGCGGCCTAAAAGATAAACTATCATATGAGCTTCCAAATGCAGACAAATGCTATTAAGGCTTGCGTATTTATTTCGTTAACAACTGATGGCAACGCCATTCGATCTGGTGGGCATGCAAGCTGTCAAGCTATTATCGCTATCTGTAACCTGTAACCTGTTGTTGGCATGTCTCGTTCAGTTAATAACCATAATTTGGTTGATTCCTCTACACTCTGACTAAAATTATGTTGAACCCAATCAATTTCAGCCTGGCTCCACAAAGGCAGGTTTGACTCCTGAGTCAGTCTTAACAGGAAGAGAAGTCAAGTGCAGGCTTGGGGCCAAGCGGAGTGAAGTGCGGGCTTGGGGCCAAGCTGAGTGAAGTGCAGGCTTGAGGCCAAGCTGTGACTTCTTTGCGGCTGATTTTTTACACGGTCCGCGATACGCTCTCTGTCGGTGGCTAGCTGCAATGCAGTTCTTGCACGGAGGATGGGTGCGGCAGTAGGAAGTATTGAATGCACGTGCTACCATCCGTCACTGTCTCCAAGGTCACGGATCTTTTTGAGTGCCCACGTTTCCACTGATGCTCAAATTAAATTAGATGTTCTGCTAGCATATAACTTTTGTGAAAAAGTCGCAAGTCATTTTATTCCGGATAACAGGCAGTCTTTGCCCTCTCCGGTACCCTCCTTACAAGAATAACAGCACTCTGGACCCAAAGGCAACTACGCGTGTAAAATCGGTGCCAAAGGACATACTGCGAATTTGGCATTCCGAAACAGGCCTTGAAATCGTTGACCGAGAATGTGTTATGCAGCAGCACGCGCGGTAACAGCGGGGCACCGCCTCCACCAGCGTCGCACCGAGTCGGTCTGCACGCACATTTATGCGTCGGTATGACCCACATTCGCCGCGCACCCTCGCCCTCTCGGCCCGATCGATCTCAGTATGGAAAATCTGACACTGGTGCAGCATCCAGCAAGGTCGCGCTCCGGCGTCACGCAGGCGGCCGTCGGGCGATTTTGGCTCTTGTGGATGGCGCACCCAAGGCCCAGTGCATCGATTCGGTGGCGGGCGGCGGGCCAGGAACAGCTGTGCGCTACTGCCCTTCCAGTCGAGGCGGTGCCGTCGGGGGGCAGGTGAGTGCCCTGGGGGCGATCGAGGCAACCGAATGAATGAGCTGTGACTTTCGGATGTAGGGCGAGGGTTGGGAGGGCGCTGGGGCGAAAGCTCGGGTGGAGGGGTAAGGGATCTGTGCTACCGTTGTTAATATTTGTGTTGCGATGCTTGTTTTTCGACAGCGGGGCCCGCTGTGTGGTGTGAACAGCGCTGTACTCATAGGTATCTGGGGGTCTGTCGTGCGCACGGTGATGCTAATGCATTGCTGTGCTTTATTGTTTTGCTCTTCATTCTCAAACAAGTCGAGCTCCATCTGTGTCATGTTTTCATTTTCCCTGACATTTGCTTTTTGGTCCTTTGCCAAAATCGGACTTGCAAATGTATCAAAGGCCTTAAAGGACCGTGTTTTGGCAGGCACGCTACTTTATTTTGATGTCACTTGAATGTTTTGCGCTTCTCGCGCATATCCGATTATTTTAAATTGCATCCTTCAAGAACCGGTGTTAACCAACAAGTCTGTACGCAGCGCATTCCTTGACATATTGATTTTTTATGACAATTCTTTAGAAATTGGGAGTCAGTCCTCTAAGTGTATTCGAATGCAAGCGCAATGATCATGTTTGGTATTCCTGCTACATCGCAGTGTATTCTCAAATTCAGAAACCTTACTCAACGAACCTGGGAGCGAAAATTGGCTCCACAAAATCTACTCAATGCGAGACCGCTACAATTTTAAAGCTTAAGAGCGCATTATGGTATGTGCACAGACGTGAGCCGGCGTTTTCGGCATGCCACTCGCACTGAAGCGCTAACTAATAGATCTACTGGTTTGCTGTTGTTTTTTTTTTGTCTTCTCAGCATTCACGCCAGACTTCGGCTACTAGAGCATATCAGGACTTGAGGGTAACTGTGTGGTGTAGGTGAACGTGCCGTAAACGCTGTAAAAAAATGGCTGACTACAACGCGATCAACAAAGTCCTGAAAAATGCAAACCTTGCGTACGTTCTAAAATATCGTCACCTTTCTAAGCCCAAACCAGGAAGTGCCCTGTTATCCAAGCCGTAACGAACTATGCCCCGACGTCCGACAAATTAAACACAAACCCCGGGGTGGCCAGTCACCACGTGGTCGGAGCTGGTGGCTGAAGCTGCAGCGTGAGTGTGTCGAACGGCCGAGCACACCGCGACAAACTCCGGACTGAGCATAGATGTATCGCCCAGCTCAGCTGCATGCTGCCTATGCTGAGTCAATACAAAAGGTTGGCATACTCAGCGGACCACAACAATCACGTTTAGTGTTGATGTCTGTGAACTGTCGCTAGTGGGGACTATATCTGAATTGTTGTATGCAAGTCGTTTGGAAAGTAAACGGTGCTGACGGAGTTCGTGTTAAAAGCTACGGTTTGATGCAACAGATGCCAGAATCAAGGCTGCCTGATGATACATGGGTAGATACAAGCTTTGAAATTTTTCAAAACACGCGTTTATTTTTGTTCACGTTTGTGAAATTGTGTTCGCTGCACACAATTTGTAAGTGGATGACAGGACAGCCGGATGCGGGCTGCAAAAAAAAACCAGCATGATTATCCTGCAGAATTGGTGGCCTTTGCAAACGATACGCACTAGGCTGACAATCAATTCCTCATCACCCAATCACGCCTTTTCATCTTCTGATAGTTTTGTTGTTGCCTGGTCCTTCGGGGCTTGTCTTCTTCACCGATGACCTCTCCTGCGACGATGTGTCCTGTTCCTGCCGTGGACGTACGTCAGCGAAGGTACGAAGGTGTAATTAGATACAAGTTCCTTGTCAATTCGATCAGTTGCGTCCAAACAATCGAAGACCGTTACACAGCCACTTCACTTTGCGCCGCACGCCACCAAACACGTGCGGATTGCTGCAACGGCATACGTTCGAGCGCTATACAACGGCGCACGTCCACGAGTAGCGTGCGGGGCCTCGTGCGTGTGAGCTTAATGAGCGCGGTGCCAAGGTTTGTGTCGTGTCATTTGGGCCTTTACGACACACTCAGCTGCTCAGGCTTTATGGCGTCGCCTGCCTCTCACCCTGGCAGGAAGAGCGTGTACGTGCGGGAAATGAAACGGCATAGCTCTGGTTTTTAGACGTTAACGCAGACGCGTTAACTTTTAACTATTGGCACCCTACACCCTACACTATGGGCACCAAGGTTTGTCAAATCATTGGATGCGTATTGAAACATCTATTGTTCATGACGTCAAACGGTCAAAATGTAAGAAATCGCTACATACAGCGGTCATAGCATACACAAATCGTCCTATGGCTGTGGACAAGGGAGAATGGCAATACCCAAGCTCGCAACATCCAAAATCGCAGTTTCAAAGCTCATAACATCCAGCGTATATGACGTTCAAAAATTGGAGAACAGTGTCAATCAAAACTTATCAGCTGGACATCGTGATCACTGGATGTTGTGAACATTGGATGTTTTGACATTGGACGCTGCACGCTTGAATGCTACAAACTCAGGCAATGAGGACGGTTTAGACGCATTTGGGATGCTATGAATGCTGGGTTTAAATATGAGAACTGGATACCACCATCTTCGATGCTTTAAATTATCGTAATGACGGACGCTAAAACATTGCAGAAAAGGGCCTCAGCATGAACCCGTTCCTTGGCGCAAAACCTTGCAAAGTGAACGGACTAAGTACTGCTGCAAACGCAGGTTCTCTTTCCTATCAGCTAAACCAAAACAAACCAGCTTAATACGCATCCGGGCGGTCGGTAGCATTCCCTTCGCTCGAGTGGGAGGGGGTCAATTTGACTTCTGAGATCTTGGAAACTAAGAGACCTAAAGGCACCAAGTTCACAGGGTGTGTTGGTTTGTACGTAAGCTCTCATATGCCAAAATTTTCAGTTCCAAGGTCATGATTTTTGGGTCATCTTACGTCACACAAGGTCAAACTCCAGATTGATGTCCAGAGTGACCCCAAACCTTGTCATGCAGGCACCGTGAACCTGGATGCATTTTATAAGCAAAAGCTCACTGGTGTTTATTTAAGGTCAGTAACCTCAAGAACGTAATGGTGAACAAAATCATACAAGACTGCACGGATTTTGGCATCTTAATAAACGTCAAGAATCACGATAGGTGGTATGTTCTTAAAACTATATGTTGACCTGGGCCAGCTAAGGCCACTGCCCTGTCTGATCTTTAAAAAAGTCAATGGAAGACGTATAATGTTCCTATCATCCATAAATGCAAAATGAGCACCAGAAGCTACTCCACACAGCGAAACTCTAGAGTAAAAAAACAGACTGGTTTTGACCTTGATTTGACCTTAATGCGTGCAACAAGGCCAATGGAATTTGTTAATCCAATCGTTGTGTTTCCTGAGAAACTATCTCAGAGTTATTTGGTTTCATCTAACTTTCGGCTGTTTCATTACATAAAATGGTACCCTATAAAACGCCTTCGCTGCATCCATGGCCTGAATTTGACTTGCTGTAAGTCACGAACCTTACAAATGGACGCCTAAATTTTGCATACCAAAAGATTCACTACTCAGTTATCTACCACATGCCAAATTTGGCGCGCCTACACCACGCCGTTCGGAAATTATTACGAAAAAACGTTCGGCGGTGAAATTACCCCATTCGTGTGCGTGTAAATGTAAGCAAAGTGTAAACTTAGAGCCCTTATAGTCTGTATATCGATGCAGCCAAATCGAGGTCAATCTTAGGGAAAATATTTTTCTGCATACAGTTCACCGAGGTACTCAACGCTGGCTATTACATAAGATTACTAGTAATTAACAGGTAATTGGTCAAATCGACGCTGTTTCAGAGCTCAGAGATAGCTGACGGCGTCCTGTTAGGTTCTGAAAGCATCTTTTTGTCGATAATATGAATCACTGTCATCGTCTGGTTCGTCCCACGTGAAGCAAAGCCTTTTGCCGCTGGAGCGTTGTATTAAGTTACCAACCTTATGTTTTTGGTTCAATTTTACTATTGTATCTCATATTTGACAGTGAAGGGTTTCGACTGTAGGTCTGTTCCGTAAATTGCAAAGTTAATGGAAAGACCACAACGGAAATGCCTTCTTAAAGTATATTTTGAAATGAGGTCCCTCTCGCTAGTAAAGTTTGAACCCGAGCACAGTTCCGAAACAACAACAACAAAAAACAGCACGAAAAAAAACGCAATCCACGGCCGGGATAGACTTTTGCACCAGGTGGAACTAACTGCGTAAAAAAATTATGTTGAAATTCTCCAGATTTCAGTCATGCGCACATGCACTCAGTAGTAATTTGGGGACTCTGATCTTACATGAGACTTCTTGACGTTATATGGCGTCACATAACGTGTGCCGGGCTTCGCAGCCGGACTAGAGAGTGAAAGTGACGTCATGTCACATAGCCGCGGCTGCTGCTGGCTCAGGCCGCCAGCTACGCCCGTTGGGTGTCAGGCTTGGCTCGATAAGCACAAACAGCTGCCACTGCCCTCCATACCAATCTGCTGATAACCAGCACTGTCATGCGATAGCGCAAATATTGGCTCCGTTCCGTGCCCGTACGGTGGCGAAACCGAGAGAAAAGATATCCCCAGCTGCGTGCCAATGTCATGCAATCGCTGACTCCATGGTCATTTTCTCCTGGAAGTTGCTTGTTAATAGTTTACATGTGGACCTAGCACGCTGTTTTATCTGGCCAGTTTCCTGTCCGCCAGCTTCGCGTGTCGTGTTTCAGGTGCGCGCGAGTGCAGCGCCACCTGCAATTTAGCTTTATCACCTGCCACCAGGGGCTCTTGCCACCTCACTTTTCTCTAAAGGTCTCCGCGCTTGAGGGTCCGCCTCGCTGCTAGACCCGACAATCTCGCTGTGAAGGGGCAAGAGAGGCAGCTTCCTCCCATGACCAATCCTCAGCGAACTCCAGTACCCCTGGCCGTTTCTTCACCACAGGAGGCCACTACCACACGCTCCATTTGTCTGTCACAGCGCCCAGTTCTGAAAACTGAAACATGGGGATCGGTCCACATCCGTCCAATACCGAGGCGACGGCAGGAATAACAGGCTTTCGTTCTAGGCCTGGCATAAGACATCAGGCATTAGGAGAATGTCATATCATGCAATTAAAACTCTTTTTCGTGCAAAATAAACATTATGAATGAGTGTTGACGGCGTGCCGTCGCCACCGCTGAGCTCTGACCTCTGACCGCAGCGGAGCATCGCCGGCAACACTGCGCCGGTCATGGTTCGACCGCAGATGAGGACGAAGGGGGGCGCCGGCGGCGGCCAGCCCGACGCGATGGCGGCCGGCGGCCGGGCCGCTGCCGCTGCCGCGTCGTCACCGGCTGCCCGGCCGCCGCGGTGTGGCCTCCCCTCTGCGGCATGGTGGACGGCCTCCTAGTCGGGTTCTGCTAGACGGCAGCCTGCGCCGGCCGGCGGACGGAGTCGGCGGCGGCAGCACGGATGGACCGGGGCGGCGAGCCGCGTCGACCGATGTCGCTCGCTAGAGGCCTATCCGCGGACTCGGCCGCCGCAAGGGTCGCCCAGTTAGCGGTCCAGAGATACGCCAGTTGGGCGCGTAGAACGGATAGGCAATTAATAGCTCCAGATATCTAGCTTTAACGAGGAATAACCGCTGCATAGGGGTCCAGGTGCGGTTGGTTGGTGTGGCTGGCTGCTGGGGTAGCGGTACTAATGTTTGCCATAAGCATGCCTACGGTTCACACCTGCACCTATATAAACCATTCAGTCAGATCCCGCATGCAAAGACGAAGTCGAAGGATTTTGGGATGACGTTAGACGCTTTCATGAGAGGTGTGGGAGACGACAAGGACTGCCAGACTTTGCCGTCGATTCATTCTCTGGTGACATTCTCACAGCTCCTGCCAAAAAGGGAATTATTTGATGATCCGACATGACGGCGCTGCTTTTAACTTATACAAGCTATTTTCAACAGTCATGGATACGCGATTGGCAGGCTTAAAGATTGGACGTACCTACATTTCATGCTGTAGCATGCGCTCTGCACCGTTAATATTTTCCCCTGTCGTTCAGATCTACTCACCAAACCTTTGATGGCTGCGGCTAACGCCCGCCATCTTGTTTTCCGGCATGTTGCGAGAACAGCCGCTGCTGACTGGCGCATGCAGATTGTTTTGTAAGAAATACATGGCCATGGCGTCAATGATATTTGCATTGCCGCTACGCCTGAAATCAACGTTATCGTTTTCAAGTCCTACACAATTGTTGTACGATGATAATTTATCATTAATATTGAGCATGAAGTTCTGGTTGTCGATTTCTGCTTCAAAATGTGAAAAACATCGTCATCATTTTTTTTGTGCGCATCAATTTGTCAGATGCCCGGGACCTGCACAATGCACATTCGATCGTTCCTTGCAAGCCTTGAGCGTATTGTGAGTGCGTATTCGGTCGCAGTGCGCGGCCATCTGTCGCGGACATTGCTACTCGGTTACATTCCGAACGCTGGCAACTAGTCAGACAGCCCAAGAAGCACACGAATGTTCGGTGATTGCAAACGGGAATGTGAGTCGTGTTGTAATGGCCATCCTCTTGGCAGTGTCCAATATTGCTGAAATAAACTCCATCGCCCAGCTTGATTAAAACGTGCCTGATACAACGAACGCTCTCCTGTGCTCGCTGGTCACGCGATAGCACGCGGTCCTGGGTGAAATGAACTGTTAGGTTGAAGTATGTCGCGTGCTCGGGTGTTACTGGCTGACCGCTGTGCGCAAATACGATGCGAGGGCTGTGCGTGTGTTTTAATGGAATCACAAACAATATATCGATTAGCCTGATCGGGTGCTGTGTTGAATATCGTGACCCTTAATTGACTTGATTGGGTCTCTTGGGTCGCCAGTCGTAGCCGCTTTTCACACCGGCTGTCTACTGCATACATGAGAGGCTTGCCACAATTACGTCATCACATCCACATCAAGTGACACCAGTGCCGTGGGAAGGAGATAAATTCCATGAATATGACATGCCGGGAGCTCCTCTGCTTAAATGAATGTGCTTGGACTGCAGTGCCCGAGGTTGCTTACTGGTTCTCTGACAGCTTGTTTCGCTATGCCGCCTGCTTACTATTCAGTGGAGAGTGGACTATTCAGTATGCGCTCACAGGGCCGTCACGCGATGATCTGCATATTTACGAGTGCAGCTCTGGCCGTGCTGGCAATAGAGGCCGGAATACCGGAAGGGACCTCCCGAAATGTTGAAATCCCGCGGGAAAGCGAGCTTTTTCCCGCCCGCGACAGACGAAGGTGATAATGTAGGTTTGGTAAGCAGTCTGTCACCATTCGAGCTGTAGAAGAAATGGATGAACTTCGGATGGCAGTAGCAAGCGGTTGGTAGCTGAATGGCTCAAAATGCAATTTCTCATTTCTTCAAGCCAGATTAGCTGCTGAGTTTCCAGACGAGGTCCCCTTGCTCAGCAGCAGGTCGTGAAACATATTTCCTCTCCACAGCAGCACATAACATTTTATGGCAAAATGGAACTCCCAGAACAGTACTTAGTGCAGCAGGTGGTTTAGAATCAGCATGTGGGCTGAAATCGTCAGTGTATGCGTGACAACGCATGTAAAAACTATATCATTTACCACTGATCATGTGCGATGTACAGCAGGACAGGCAACGCAAAACGCTATTGCGCCAAGAAACATTAACAAGACCAGTTGGTCACGGCGGCCTGATGAACCTGAAGTCGAGCCGTGCGGCATTCAGGAAGCATCAGAGAGCATAAACATAGCAATCACGTCGATAGGAAGCAAGGAATCTGCACCACGTCTTTATCATATTTCGTTTAAATTGTGTGCTCGAGAGGGATTTGACGGCCTGAAAACTTGGAATGTGTCCCACTTATTCCGTGTTTCTGGGGCTCAAACGGGCCACAGGAACATGAGTTTTTTGGCGTATAGAACGTTCCAAAATGCCGCCAATGTGGCACTCAAGTTAGGTTGGCAAGACGGTTACTAACCGCCTTGTCGGGTCGAGGAGTAGGGTATAGTTTCATGCTATTATACTGGCATGTTTGCGCGTAGCTTTTTATGGCTGCATTCCAAGTTTGGCTTCTACTTTATCACTGGCCAGCCGATACCACTTACATTAATCGGCGATCCTAAACTGATTCAATTCCCAGACATGAACACAGATAAATTGGCCACCTGCCCAGCGGGGATCGATGGAACGTGACAGAAGTTACCCAACTCGCCGGCCATTTACGGCTACTATCAGAGAGAAAAAGAAATTAGCTTTCTGAGGTCGAACGCGTCACGCCAAAACCATTCGCCGCATATCTCGGCACATCGGCGCAGATTGGCCATAGTGGCAAATTAGCAGATCGGCCCAACTTGCGTTTCTGAGCAGGCTGGCTGGTGCCCCAGCAAGCCTGGCCCTCGCCCCCCGCTCCCTCCTTCGGCGTCCATCGACCGAGTGTGGCGCCGTGGCGATCTGCGGCTCTGCCCGGACAAGCCGTGCCGACGCAGCGGCATCTCTCAACGTCAAGGGCACGCGCAGCCATCGGTCACGGGCGGCCAGCGCGCCGCGGCGGCTGGCCGGCGTCCAATCGCGCCTTACACAACAGAGTGGGCGTCATCGGGCAGCGACGACGGCGGCGGCGGCGGCCTGCGCGCCCCACCATCGATTAAAGCTGGCCGGCGGCCGGCGGCGGTCAACCCGCGCCCTCCCTCCGCCCCCCGCGCCCGCCGCCGCCGCCGCCGTCGCGTATCAGAGTACATTTCCCGGCGGTATTATTCATGGCTTCGGCGGCGAAAGTGATGCGTTGGGCTGAGGTGCGTGGTGCGACACCGCGCCGCCGTGTGCCTCCAGCCCTGACACGGGGTCAGGGGTCAATCGCGGCGGCCTGGCGCCGCAGCAGACGTCAAAGCCTGACACCAGAGCAGACGTCAGCCGCGGCCTGGCGCCGGAGCAGACGTCAGCCGCCGCGGCCTGGCGCCGGAGCAGACGTCAGCCGCCGCGGCCTGGCGATAGAGCAGACTTCAGCCGCCGCGGCCTGGCGCCGGAGCAGACGTCAGCCGCCGCGGCCTGGCGATAGAGCAGACTTCAGTCGCGGCGGCCTGGCGCCGCAGCAGACGTCAAAGCCTGACACCAGAGCAGACGTCAGCCGCGGCCTGGCGCCGGAGCAGACGTCAGCCGCCGCGGCCTGGCGATAGAGCAGACGTCAGCCGCCGCGGCCTGGCGCCGGAGCAGACGTCAGCCGCCGCGGGTCTGGCGCTGGAGTAGGGGTCAGCCGCCGCGGCCTAGCGCCGGAGCAGACGTCAGCCGCCCGCGCCCTGGCGCTGGAGTAGGGGTCAGCCGCCGCGGCCTGGCGCCGGAGCAGACGTCAGCCGCCACGGCCTAGCGCCGGAACAGACGTCAGCCGCCGCGGCCCTGGCGCCGGGAGCAGACGGTCAGCCGCCACGGCCTAGCGCCGGAACAGACGTCAGCCGCCGCGGCCTGGCGCCGGAGCAGACGTCAGCCGCCACGGCCTAGCGCCGGAACAGACGTCAGCCGCCGCGGCCTGGCGCCGGAGCAGACGTCAGCCGCCGCGGCCTGGCGCCGGAGCAGACGTCAGCCGCCGCGGCCTGGCGCTGGAGTAGGGGTCAGCCGCCGCGGCCTGGCGCCGGAGCAGACGTCAGCCTCCACGGCCTAGCGCCGGAACAGACGTCAGCCGCCGCGGCCTGGTGCCGGAGCAGACGTCAGCCGCCGCGGCCTGGCGCCGGAGCAAACGTCAGCCGCCGCGGCTTGGCGCCGGAGCAGACGTCAGCTGGCGCGGCCTGGCGCCGGAGCAGACGTCAGCTGGCGCGGCCTGGCGCCGGAGCAGACGTCAGCTGGCGCGGCCTGGTGCCGGAGCAGACGTCAGCCGCCGCGGCCTGGCGCCGGAGCAGACGTCAGCCGCCGCGGCCTGGCGATAGAGTAGACGTCAGCCGCCGCGGCCTGGCGCCGGAGCAAACGTCAGCCGCCGCGGCCTGGCGCCGGAGCAGACGTCAGCTGGCGCGGCCTGGCGCCGGAGCAGACGTCAGCCTCCGCACAAGTCGATCAGAGGCGAGACGTTGACACTCAGCAAGAAAGCCGAAATAGTCCTGCGAACGATGCGTGAGAACGGAAGTCTTCGGAGGTCGTAAATCCACAAAAGTGCAACTACTGACGCAAACAATATAACGTTATGCACCTAATTTATACTTAACTGGTGGTAACACTGCGTTTTAAGACCATAGAAACTGGCATGTTTTAAGACCGTAGGAAATTACCATAATGCGTACCTATTCTCGCGCGCGTCACTGTAGTGAGCGATGAACGATGCTGATGTGTCTCGGAGCTGACTAACGGGATGGATGACTTTGTTTACCCACGCTCCCCTCCCCATCCAAGTGCACCATTCGAGCTGATTCTCACATGACGCTCTTGGACTATCCGACCCTCCGCAATCATTTTTCTGCAGCCGTGCGTGATCTCATCCATTATGTTCACTCTGCATAACTTGCCCCTCAGCCTCCGCCCAGAGAGCGCCAATGATAGCGTGTCGACACTCGTGGCGCACCCCCGCGGCGGCAGACGATCGCACCGCAAGGCCGAAAGGAAAAGTTCCAGATCGAAATCCGACCGAGGTTCGGCCGCGTAATTGCGGAGAGAATATATCTCCGCCCGGGTCGACGCAGGCCGCCACCAACTCGGAGGACGAGAAAGCGTTGAGTGCTGGCGATTAACTTGATGCTGCGAGTGCTATGGGACGCCGGTCGAGTGACAGGGTAACCTTATGTCGGGAGCGGAGCTGGTCGCGTGGGGGGAGCGTTTTTGTCTGCTGCGGGCCAAGTTCTCTCGTGCGATATTGCCGCACGTGAAGATGTTTGTTCAGTTGAATAAGATAAGGAACGAATGCAAATTAATGATGATGAATGTAGATGAATAGAAAGGATTTTGATGGTAATGTGGCTAAGAACTGCAAAACAGAAGCACCGTTTAACGTCATTCGTGCGCGGATAGTCACCATACCCAGCATATCTCTAACATTATTGCGCTGCTCGTACGGAAGTGTTAACGTACTAGGGTGGTCACTGAACCGCACAGCTGATCGTTTGAACATTTAGTTCGACAAAGAACATGCGTTGATCAGTAAGTGAATAAATCTTGATTGCGTTTTTGCACTATGGTGTTAGATGCTCACAAACAGACATCGAGTCAGGCGTTCATCTTCTGACGCGGTACTGGGATGAACACTAGATCCGGGGTCACACTCCAGGTTTATATGAGCGATCTGGATATGTGCATACGGGAGAAACGCATCCCCTCATCAACTCATCACGTCACTGCTAGACTGGTCAGTGACTCTCGCCTGTCGCTCTGTCGACAACCTAAAAAACCCACGTCGTGTGCACAACCAACCCACGTCGTGTGCACAACCAACTCACGTCGTGTGCACCCTTACTACCGAAGTACGAGCTCTCGTCGCCGCTCAGGTGCTCGGCCTCTGCACATGACCTTGATGCGGCCCGTGTTGGAAGACCGTCGTTATCACGGCGCGATCCCGGCTAATCCCGTCCTGCTTGGCCACGCTGTCGAGCTACTCGCGCTACCCGGCTATCGGGGCGGCGAAATGACTCGGTCACGTGTCTCGGGGACCGCTAATCGGCCATGGACCCGACTGACGCAAACAAAAACGGAATCAGCCGGTCGCCGCGATCCGCTGAAATGGGCCCTCACGGGATGGATTTACGAAGGCGTCATTTGTGATAGACCCGCGGCGACAGATCGCGCCCCGAGGAGCCCGACACGAAGCCGGTGGTGAAACCTTGGCACCTGAAGCTCGTTCCACTGGCTATAAGCTGTTGACCGTGGGGCGAGCCCCGGAGCTGCTCGCGCTCGGAAGTGCTGTCACAAGCTGTTCTGGCTGGCGCCCAGCAACGCTCTTTGATGGTTCGTGTTTTGAAGGTCATCGGCAAACAGCTCGCTTTCAATTGCACCGCTCCAAGTCTGGTTATAACTACCCGGGACAGAAAAACATGTGGCAATCAAGGGGGGATATCTGCTTTTTGAGCGGAGTGCGAATGTCAACAACGTTCTTCAAGTGAGCGATGATATATCGGCGGGGACAGCTGTTATACGACACAAGAGTCGGTGGGTCCTTAAACCAGTACCATCACTCCCCGTCCCAATAACACACGATGTTTGTTCAGTTTTGCAATCGTTGTGAGTCGGCTCGCTTGTTCGAGGACCGGATATTGATGTGGAGGAGGGATATTGATGTCGAGAGCAAAGGGAAGTGTCGAAAGAGCAATCAAGTATGCGGTGAATTGCATGACATGGCTGACAGGTGGTTAATCTCGCCGGGTGAAATCGATACAAACAGGGGCGCAGCTAGGGACTTGGAAAGGAGGGGGGGGGGGGGGGGGAGGGGGACACAGGGCTAAATATGCTTGTTGGCCTTCCCTGTTGATGAAAGCCCTTCCCAAAAAAGAAAAAAGGAAATTCCGCATGTCGTCGGATTTGGCTCACTTGATTTATAGACAACACGACTTCTAAGTTATTGCTATTGTGTACTTCTTAAACTGGAACAAGAAGCCGGGGAAAATACCGGCAATGCAATTCTGTTTATTTTTTGAAAATAGATAATCTGAAGCAAGCGGGCGTTAAATGGCCGCATGGAATAAATCACCCGCACTATTCATTTTACTGCGATTAAGTGAACTTGTTCTAAACTCGCAAACTGGAAGAGGAAGCCCGATAATCGACGGCACACAGTGGCTTTGCCAGTTTTTTTCTGGTTTGTACAGACATATTGACGACCCCGTAAACGTTGGCAGTAGATCGAATTGGGAACACAAATTTGTATTTACGCAGCCAAGCCATGTTCGTGAGGAAACTCTTTAATGTGGAAACGTTCTGTTGGGATTGGTTGACGAAAAAGGACGAAAAAGCATAGTTTTGAACATTGCACGCTCACACGCCTCAGAGCTAAAAAAACCAAACGCTCGGCATTGCAGTCTCCGTGGGCCGCTCGGCGTCGGTCATGCGGCTGAGGTTAGGTGACGGCTGACAAACGGGCAATGATAATGGCGTGTCTCAAAAAGTACATTCGCACGCTTAAAACAATCATTTATACGTCTAGAAGGCAGTCCAGGTGGATATTTCATCAGTGTGATTTTAGATTGATAATTGGAACGGATCAGCGTTCACGACAACGCATAACTGGTGTTGGAGTCTGGTGGTGGATCTGGAAGCAATAGTAGAATATCTGTTAATTTATTCAAAGGACAATCTCAAATATATGATAATG
This sequence comes from Pollicipes pollicipes, assembly GCF_011947565.3. Lineage (NCBI taxonomy): Eukaryota > Metazoa > Arthropoda > Thecostraca > Pollicipedomorpha > Pollicipedidae > Pollicipes > Pollicipes pollicipes. The sequence continues at coordinate 5,849 of NW_023596737.1, read as the reverse complement.
AGTTATATGCCGAGTTCACATCGGTACGAAATGATTTTGAAAGGCCTTTTGGAAGCATGCTTTCGCGTTGGGTCGTTCTCGCGCCATCCACCCCGCCGCCTGGTGTCATCCGCCGCAACCAACGACGTTTGGTTTTATGGAAACTGCAACACCTGCCATAGCTGTTCTTGATTCTGAGATTGCGAGCGCGCGGGCTTAACCCTTTTCATGTACTTGTTTCACTGTCGATTCTGCAAGAGGATGGACGTTCTCAGGCAAACGTGAGCTGAACTTTTCTTTATTTTTGATCTCATTTTGATCCTCTCCATTGAACACTTTTGAGACCTCTTCCCACTTTCCGGGCAAAGGTCAACACTAAGGGGCACATTACCCTTCCCAACCAAAGGGTGAAGGGTCATTTCGTGCCAACGCGGCGTGCCTACCGGCTGTCATTCTCGTGACACGGGAGTGAGGTCGATCTTGAGGTGCTCAGAGGAATACATTGTACTGGCCCCATCCTTGCCGCGGGCTAATCCCTCCGAGAAAGGGACCATCACACGCGCTAGAGATGTGCCCACACTGAGCCAGCAGCTTGTCGCGATATGGGCTTTACAAATTATAAATGTAAGGATGGCGTTTCTGTTGGAAGTGGAACGTCAGCGAGCGACAATACGCAGTATCTGAAAATATACGCACGACCTGAGTAGTTTGTCTGCCGCCGGGAATGACAAGCCCCTGGATGGTTTCCCTATCATCTCAAGATGACCTTGGCACTTTCACATACGTTAACCTGAGTCGGCTCCAAATCAAGCGCCACTCCCACTTAAATACAGGTGGTGGATTTAGGGCGGGCTTCGAAACGCCCAAGACGTTCTGAAGCTAGGCTCCGATGCCGTCCTTCGAAACCAAGGGCAGAAACATCGATAATTTTATGCATTCATGGATGCGTCAAGCTATCGGAAACAAAACGTATCAACATTTGATCAGCACTCGCGGGAGGCGTGTTTCTAGCCGTCTGCAGCGCGATTATGTGCAAAGCGTCTCGAGGTGCCCCATTAGAAGGCGTGTGGGAGTTGAGCTCGCTGGAGGCAGCCCCACCCAGCGCCGGCGTTCGCCCGGCTGGTCTTTTGGCTCTCCGATGAGCTCATTTATTTCTGATCTAAATCCCATTAGTGCGAGGTGTCGGCCGGCGGCCGGCAGCGGCGTCCGACCTCGTGCCGTCCCCAGGACGGTGGCGGCCCGCCCTGGCCCGGCCGGCGAGCTGACCTGGCCGACCTGGCGCTTTCACCCTCCCTCAAATCAGGCAGGGGGGCGGCAGGACTGGCTTTGGAGAGCAAATTGCACTGTCCGTAGCACTTCACTTTCGCCTTCCTCGAGATCGGCAGAGGAAAGGCAGGGCTTGGGGAAGGGGATTGATGCTGGTTGATGACGTATGAAGGATCATATAGCGATCCGCAGGGTGCGTTAGGCACGTCTTAGACCAAGTGAGATAAGAGCTTGTCTTGGTTCATAGGCACTCCAATATGTGTGAAGAAGGAGAGCCCAACAGAAGATGATATCATATCATGCATTTAAGCCGTCGCTGCGGATTTACCTCTTAGCTTACCTACATAACCCAAGATGTTTCCAGTTTCATAAATTTGCTTCTGAACTACGCATGCATTTCTTTCTTTCTCCATTTCACACATTTCGCCGTCTCACGCCGTGAGGCGCCATCTCATCCCTCACGTCTCACACGAGCGATTTCACGTCTCGCGCAGGCGATGCCGCCCGCGTCACACGCAGCGCACAGTCATCCACCGCCCACGCCGTGCAGCGTCCTCCACGTCTCACGAGAATACCACCATTCGCATGTCAAGTGCTGCATTAACCTCTGGGGATCTCACGCAGGGCACTGACGTCTGCGTCTCACGCAACGCAGAGCCCTCCGCATGCCATGCGGCGCAAGGGGCACGATGAATATTTCACACGGTGTGCGATAATCCACACCTTATGCCATGCAGAGCCTATCGTTCACATCTCACGCTTTGTACACATCCCGCTCTTTCAACACGATGATAGCGATAACGGAAAACAGCAATGCATTACGATACAAATCTGGCGCGGTATCGGTCGGCCGACGGGCTCACGCTGCGCGGCGCGATCCGGATCTCGCGCGGCGAAGCTCGGCCGGCATCCGACCGACGCCGTTGCATCAGGGCCGCGCGCATCACGCCCTGGTCAGCCCGTCAGCACCGATGCCCATCGGGACAAACGAGCGCCCCGGCGCACGGCGGCGCTGCCCGTTTCCTAATCGACCGGGCGCCAGGTCGCGACCCCGTCGAGCGGCGGCGCCCCCGGCTGACCCCAGGCCACGCGGCGTCGACTCCGCCCGGCGCCGCGCCGGCCGCCGCGGGCGGACGCGTCGGCGCCGGCTCCCCCGCCGGCTCGCGGACGTCGGCGGCGTACCCGGACACCGCCGCCGCCCGGCGCGCGCGCCGGATTCGCGCGGGTTTCGCAAGCGGACCCACTCGTGCTGCAATGCGCAGGTCAACTGCGGGGGGCGGGGCGTGCTCAGCTCACGCCGCGGCCGGCCGGGGTGGCCGCGTGACGGGCGGGCGTGACCCCCCCCCCTCCCCACCCCGGCCGGCCGCCCGCGGGAACGAGCCGACCTCGGCCGAGCCGCCGTTGTCTCGAGCGGCGGCCCCGCCCGTCTGGCGGCTTGCACAGGTCGTGGCACGCAGCTGGGATGCATTCGTCAACCGTCGCTGAACTTTTGGGGGAAACGGTCCGGTTCTCGCATGGTCAACGTGATGCCAGTCGCATGGCTGCAAAATGCGACAGCTGTTGATCGCTGCAGACGCTGCATGGCTGGTGACGGTCATCATTCTGAGAAGTCCACTATCGAGTCATTTCCGTTGCCGGAGCTTGTTCGAGACCACCGTCCAGTGCGGTGTGACACGAGCCATGCCTCTCTGAGACTCAGTCCACCCGTGACGGACGTAGAGGTCCTCGCAACATGGCACCCGATCCACCCCAGTCTGCCACCTAGCCCAGTTCAGCCTGCCACCTAGTTCATCCCAGACTTTCAGTCCACCCATTCTGCCACCCAGTCCAGCCCAGCCTGTAATTCCGTTCATCCCAGCCTGCCGCCAGTCATCCCAGCCTGCCACTCAGTCCACCAGCCTGCCACCCAGTCCAGCCCAGCCTGTCATTCCGTTCATCCCAGCCTGCCGCCAGTCCATCCCAGCCTGCCACGCCGTCCAGCCCATCCTGCCACCCAGTCCAGCACAGCCTGCCACTCAGTCCATTCCAGCCTGCCCCCAGTCCATCCCAGCCTGCCACCCAGTCCAGCCCAGCCTGCCACCCAGTCCAGCACAGCCCTCCACTCAGTCCAACACAGCCTGCCACCCAGCCCATCCCAGCCTGCCACCAGTCCATCCCAGCCTGCAACCCAGTCCATACCAGCCTGCCACCCAGTCCAGCACAGCCCGCCACTCAGTCCATTCCAGCCTGCCACCCAGCCCATCTCAGCCTGCCACCCAGTCCACCACAGCCCGTCATTCAGTCCAGCCCAGCCTGCCACTCAGTCCATTCCAGCCTGCCACTCAACATCACTCCGCCCGACGCTCTGTCCGCCCGGGCGTGAGGTCCACTTCCTGTCCAACTAAGCTGCGTCCCTCCCCCACACGTGCCTATTCACCACTGTGGCCGCGAAAGTGACGCCGGTCTATAATCGGACCCTTATCCATGATCAATGGTCGGGAGAGAAAACACACACACGCGCGCGCGCTGACTGAGACAATGCGTAAGGCACCCAGCCGTCTGCTGGCCGACAAACAACCACCTCCTTGACGTAATGATGACAGCTATTTTCATATTTCACTCGGGTCCCGGTCTCCGTTCCCTCAAACACGAAATCACCGCGGCTGGAAAGTGAAACGATCACGAGCGGCCATTATAAGCCGCCGGCTCGTTAATTAGTGCGAGGGGCGCGCGGGGTCAGCGTCGATCGGGTCACGGGTGTGGAGCTCGCCGGCGAGGGGTCGTCGCTCACCGTAAGGTCATGGGCTTAAGTTCGGGCTCGCGGGCCTCGGGGCCTCGGGGGGCCCCAGGCCGCGCTCTCGTCCTGTCGGCAGCTGGCCGTCGCTAACCGGTTAGAGCCGCCTTCGGTGCCAGCCCCGGCCGGGGATGACACGCGTGTGGCGGTCGCTCCTGTCACACCCAACCCATCACTGATGGGCGAGATATCAGCCGACAACAGCACGCGACTCGTCACACCTTGGTAACACCTCTCGCCTCTCACCCGGAGTGGCTCATCCGGGTGCGGCATCAAGAATTATGTACCTGAACATAAACGATCTGCGATAAATCTGAACATACTGTAGACACTTTGGGTCTTCTTTGTTGTGCAAACGTTTGATCGAGTGACTAGATGAACACCAGCTGCAACGTGCACCCGGCTGCGGAAATATTGCAGCAAAACCGTTAAACTCGCTAACAGCGCCAACTAAATCGCATAATCTAAGACAGGACCACGCGTGGGCCAACCACGTTGGTGCTCCACAGTGCTATTTTCAGCCGCACACAGGTGACACGGTCTGACAGAGCTGATGTCAGCCGGACAGAACTGATGTTGACTGGGCAGTGCTGAGGTCGATCTGGAAAAGATGATGTCAGCCAGAGAGAGAGCTGAGGTCGATCTGACAGAGCTGATACCAGCCAGACAGAGCTGACGTCGGTCTGGACAGAGCTGATGTCAGCCGGACGGAGCTGATGTCACCTGCATAGAGCTGATGTCAGCCGGACAGAGCTGAGGTCGGTCTGACAGAGCTGTTGTCGGTCTGACAGTGCTGATGTCAGCCGGACAGAGCTGAGCTCAGTCTATCAGGGCTGATGTCAGCCGGACAGACCTGAGCCGACCGGATGTCTGGGGTCAGGGAATACAGGGCTGACGTCTTCCAACAGGACCGATGCCAGCCAGAGCTGAGTCAACCGGATATCTAGGGTCAGCGAATACAGAGCCATCCTGTGCTCCAGCCAAGGAGAAACGACCCAGTATGACGGCCAGCTACCCTCCCGGAAACCGACTGGACAAATAAACGGCGAACGGTTGAAATCTGGTCCATGTCTGGTGCCGCAGCGTCACTCCCGCTGGCATATCGGGGAGCACTGGGCCCGACGGCGACTGGCAAGGGTGCGGCGGCAGAACGAGGCGCGGCGCCGAACAGAGCGGTGTCCGCAGCGTGAATACCTGCACACCAGATGGCTTAATGATGCCAGGCAATCAAGGACACGGTGCGAACGCCTGGACAAGCGTAAGCTCGACCCATGCCAAAAGGTCTATGGGCACTCGAGCTCCTTTGCAGCCGGTGCTCGTGTACAAGGACGCTGTGACCGATTACGTTAAGTGGTAGTTATATTCAGTGAGCTTCGACAATTAGGCTCGTCTATATCGGATAACTGTGATGAAACCGCACGATTATCTGGGGCACCGAGTACACGACTAAGCAGTAAGCGGCTATAATAGGCCAACGAAAGATAGCAGTAATGTTTCCTTATGATAACAGCCTAGGCCCTATATCATACCCAAATGCGGTGATTTCGAGCGATCGGGCTTTGTAGTGACCTAGCCGGTTTCAGAATCACCCAATTCGCTATTGTCTCTGCTCTGCCGCTATTGTGCTGCAGGACGCAAATGGGTTGAGTGGGGCTTGGCTGGCTGCAGCCTCACGTGAGAACCATGAGGTCGGGCGCGGTCTGCTGGGACAGCGGCCGTTGGCCTGCGCAAGGGCTTAATCGGTGGCTGTCCGGGCTGCGGCTATCATAAGCCCCGCACTGGATGCACGCTCTGCTGGGACAGCGGCCGGTGGCCTGCGCAAGGGCTTAAT
>NW_023596736.1:0-31798 GCF_011947565.3 Pollicipes pollicipes | reverse complement strand
TACGCTTAGCGACATGTTCCTGAAAACGAAATGTTGACCTGCGTTATTTAAGATCATCGATATGTTTGGCCTTTAAGAAATCCATGGAAAATATGTGATGCGGTCCTGTTATAGTTAAAAAACAGGTTGGCTTTGATCTTGGTCTGACCTTCGTACCTGACCCTAGGTGAATTGAATTTCATCGCTTCAATTGTTCTGTTGCTTAAAAAGCGATCTCAGAGATGTATGGCTTCGTGTAACGCTTTGTTGTCGCAACATATTGAACGATTTCCTTGAAATTGCTCCGGTTGAATCCATGACCTGACTTCATAGGGCAGTGACCTTACAAGGTGCATCTGAATTTTTGGTACCAAAAGATCTGTCATTCAAATGTCTACAGCTATTCCAAATTTGGCGCGGCTATGCCGCAGCGTTCGGAAATCATCCCGAAAAACCTTGGGGTGGTCAGATCGACCCCCGCCGAGGGTGTATTAAGATGATGGGTTGCTCGCCGACGGGAGTGCAAGCCGTCTGCCGCGTCATGGCCTGTCTTCAACCCAATCCTATAACAGCCTTAGCAGCCCGAACAACTTGCTTTGGCGGTTGCATGTGCCGTTGTCCGCATGTCCAATACTACCCACACCACCGCATGCCCCTCCTTGTGGCGCGGATGAAGGGTGCAGGGGTGTCGGTAGTGTAGTGGTTAACGCGTCTGCGTTAACCACTGCGCGTCTCGAAAACCAGAGGTTCGGGACTCGATTCCCCGCGGTGCCCGCCCTTCCTGCCAGGGTGATAGGCAGGCGACGCCATATAGCCCTAGCAGCTGAGTGTGTCGCAAACGCCCAGCGGCACACACAAGGGTGTAAAGAAAGCCGGTGTCCTGTTATGTGGCAAAGTGTTGAGCGCAGTCTCGTGTTCCTCCGTGCGAGGCGCGATTGCGTGCGTGTTAAACCGCGTGCCACCCCCGTCTCAGCGAGTAAGGCAGGCGGGCGAGGGGTCATGCCCCTACCTGAGGCCGGCCAGTCTCCATGACCAACCATCAGCGACTTCTGGCTCGTGTCGAACTGCTGTCTCAGACGGCGACACGGGCGGGTTGTCCGTGACCTGTCTCGGGGACGGTGTGCGTGTGCGACCCCGTCTGGATGTGTGTTGTGTGTGTGCCGGCAGGCGTGCGTCCGTGCCGGCCGCGCAGCTGCAGTGACCTGGGCTGGGAGCTGACCCAGGCCTGCTGGCGCGGCGACCCCCGCCAGCGGCCCCTGTTCGGCGTGGTCGAGCTCCAGCTGCACCAGATGCTGGACCAGCTGCGGGAGACGCCTGCCGCGCCCGCCCTAGGTACGCCCCCCCCCCGGCCCCGCCCCCTTCCGCTAGTCAGCAGGCTGCTGCCGGTATCCTGCACTGCTTTGAGGCCTAGTTGTGGTTGTTTCCAGGATGTCAAGATTGTTCGGCAGTTCGAGGTCACTCGAAGTATTGTGATGCAGCTCATGTTCATATGCTGTGATACATTCAATTGAGTATCTTGTACGCGTGTATCTGTGCCCTGCATTGACTGGGATTGAAATTACATGCTTTACAGTTCACAAGTTCACAGCACGTCTCAGAATGCTTTGCGTCCTATTCAAGGCATGCTGTCGTGTCAGTGGCATCGCCGGACGTTCTGAGCGGCAGTGCTAAGGGCGATGATGGTGTCCGTGGTGAGGGCTGTGATGACGGCTGTGGGGAGGGCGGGTGATGACGGCCGTGGTGAGGGCTGTGATGACGGCCGTGGGTAGGGCGGTGATGACGGCCGTGGTGAGTGGTGAGGGCCATGATGACGGCCGTCTACCGTACCAAGGACCAGTGGCTGCGCCTGACTCTGCCTGCGCTCTCTCCGTCCGTTTACAGAGGCCGGCGCCGTGATCCCCTGCTGGTCGTGAGCGGCCGGCGCCGTGATCCTCTGCTGGTCGTGAGCGGCCGGCGGCGGCTCCAACGCCTCCCCTTCGCTCTCTCTCCCTTCCATACCTGGCTGTGATTGCGCCGCACCGCGGCAGACTGCGTGGACGCGCGCCATCGGTAGCACCACTCGGTGCCTTCCGGCTTTTAGCGGGTGTAGCGGTTTTTATTGGGCTCGTGTGAGGTCAGATGAGGTGGCGTGCGCACATCGCCCGCCGCCACTCTGCGCAGAACATTGCAGACGTGGCGTCACATTTACGCTGGCTTGTGCGGCCGCCGGAACGCGCCGCCTCTTGTGGCTGCTATGGCCGAGCGAAACCCGGGACTTGTGCTCCTCGCGCACGTCATGGGCCGGTCCCGCGTGACGGGGCAGGGTGCAACGGTGTCGATACGACGGTCACATTTAATATTTCTCGGTCGGGCTGGAGCTGGTTTGCATTTAGGTCGTGGCCAGGCCAGTGGTGTGCCTCTGTCTTTTTGTTGGACTGCGTTGCATAGTCTGCACTCGTTCCCAGTAGTACTTAGATGGCGTTCGGCGTGAATGAGGCCCATGGTTATTTCTTTGAAAGGTTAAGATCTTTTCGTCGCATGGGGGAGATCGCGGCAAGTGTCCCAAGTTGCGGACCGTGCACTTAGTCATGCGGCGCTCGTTACGTGCATTTTTATGTTTGCTCGTCCTTCTGCTGTACTGGAGTGCTCCTTTACATACTTTGGCCGGCAACGGCTCTGCGACCACCTGATCACAAGCTCGCGGGCGCACCCGCAATGGGTGTTGAGGCGGCGTGCTTTACACGCGGCAGACGTATCAAGGTAGACGGTTTGTTAGCGTGTGAGTGTTCTGTGAACCGGCCCCGCGGTCCCGCCCACGGAGGTAGATAGGTCTCAATGCAATTCTGTGTCCATGCACGTAAACTATGCCCACTTTCATCTCGATCGCCATATATAATGAAGCTTGTTCGTCAGCGACGCGCTGGTCTATCAGCCTGGCGTTGTTTTCACCAGGCCCTGTTGGATATTTTATACTGGCTTGAAAGCTGTGTATTTTTCTGTCAGATTGCAAATGTGAGTTAGTGCAGAATATAACGCCCTTGTAGCTGTGTGTTGTTTAGCCCGCCGGCACGTGCACCAGTGGTTGTGTGGTTCCTGGATCTTGGTGCGTTACGCGGACCGGCCACAGGGCGCGCTTCAGCGCCAGCAGGCGCTGTGTGCCGCGGTCCGACGCAGAGCCAACCGTCGGCCGAGCTCGCGCTCCGCAACAGGGTGGCAGGGAACACGTAGCCTCGTCCGATGCAGAGCCAGCCGTCGGCCGAGCTCGCGCTCCGCAGCAGGGTGGCAGGGGACATGTGGCCTTGTCCGATGCAGAGACAGCCGCCGGCCGAGCTCGCGCTCCGCAGCAGGGTGGCAGGGGACATGTGATCTTGTCTGACACACAGTCGGCCGAGCTAGCGCTCCGCAGTAGGGTGGCAGGGGACGTGTGGCCTTATCCGACACAGAGCCAGCCGTCGGCCGAGCTCGCGCCCCGCAGCAGGGTGGCAGGGGACATGTGGCCTTGTCCGACGCAGAGCCAACCGTCGGCCGAGTTCGCGCTCCGCGGCAGGGTGGCAGGGGACATGTGGCCTTGTCCGACGCAGACAGCGGTCGGCCGAGCTGCGCCCGCGCAGGGTGGCAGGGGACATGTGACCTTGTTGACACACAGTCGGCCGAGCTCGCGCTCCGCAGCAGGGTGGCAGGGGACATGTGGCCTTGTCCGACGCAGAGACAGCGGTCGGCCGAGCTCGCGCTCCGCAGCAGGGTGGCAGCGGACGTGTGGCCTTATCCGACGCAGAGCCAGCCGTCGGCCGAGCTCGCGCTCCGCACCAGGTTGGCAGCGGATATGTGACCTTGTCTGACGCGGTCAGCCTCGGCCGAGCCCTCGCTCCGCAGCAGGACGGCAGGGGACATGCGGCCTTGTCGGACGGCTCCGTTTCTCGTCGCGTCTTGCTAGCGATGCTCCCATGCCCGTATTCGCCAGGGGTCGGGCCTACTGCCTCACTGACCATGGGTCAGGCAGTACGCGGCTTAAAGCCGGGCCTATGTGGCTGGCAAGCTTACAGGCTCCGAAATGGTTCGAGCTCTGGATGATACCTAGGCAAGGGCCACGGCTTACATCAATCACAGGCACCGGACATGCCCCAGCCATACATCATACTAAGGCAAGACAGCCAGGCTCTACATTAAAATGGAAGGGGGTCCGCCGTCCAACTATGTCTAGCAAGCGACTATTGGCTCCCAAGAAACGTAGGCCGTCCCAGCGTAATTTGGGCAATTGTTTCATAGCAGATTCACAGCGAACATGGCCGTTCCAGCTTGGATAACAGCTGCTATATTCCAGCAGACGCTTCGGACGATTATCTGCATCAGCTACCGGACCGTGTCGGGACACCATACCACGTGAATAAAAGGCTTTTCCTACTGCTGGAGCTCGGCTGGCTTCATGGCCTGCATTCACTAGGTCACCAGCGTCGGCCGACGTCAGCGCGTTTAGTGGGGTCCATTGCAAAGCGTTGCCTTTTCACCTCTGTATTCGTCTCCCGTGTAGGCCACTATACATATATACATACAACAGACCATCGACAAGCATCTACTGTTTCTTGGGCGGCCACCCAGGCCTGAATCTTGGGTTTGGTGGTGGTGTAAGGGTAGTACGCGTCCGTCGATCCCGACGGATTCGCCTCGTGGTTTCAACATCCACGGATGGCTGACGGGCGGCTTCTGCGGCAGAGCGGGACCGTGCCGTTAAACGTCGCATCACAAGCTCATGTCACGACAGGGCAGGACGAGCTGATATGACAACAGAGCAGGACCACAGGACTGGGCGCACAGTACAGGGCACGGCCAGGCCGCCATGGGCTGACGCCAGTTGCAGTGACGCTAACGACTGAACCTCAGACGCGAAAATCACTGCGAAAATAGGCCGGTTCGGGCCGCTGGATACAGTCGGACCAACGCAGACGGCGAACAGACACGCGGGTTGCGGGCCCGCGCACGCGGCGGAAGGGAGCTCGACCGGGCAGGGGGGGGGGGGAGCTCGACCAGATGGGAGGGGGGTCTTAACCGGGCCGAAGGCAGCGCGAACCTGGTGAGGGTGGGTGGGTAGGGGGGAGCTCGATCGGGCCGGAGGGAAGGTCGACCGGGCGGGAGGAGCTCGTACCACAGTGGGCGGCTCATCCGTCTTGTGGTGCAACCAGCCGAACCACTCGGGCGGCACCATACTGCCGTCGTAGTCGGTGCCCACGGCCGGGGCGTACTCCACCCAGCGGTTGCGGCCTGTCCGCCGGAAACAGAGGACGCGTTACAGACGGCCGGGGGCAGCGGCCACGCAGCGGCCCAACCGCCGGCGATCTCAGCCGCAAGTTGTTCTGTTACGCGCGAGTACCGCGTGGCACGACACGCTGTCACACCATCGTAGCCATGACACCGCCGGCAATCCTTCATAACTGCTGCAATTGCGCTGGTTTTCCCGTACGCAGCTAGCATGCTAGATAATGAGCGGCGTTGGGCGGAGAACTCGAGCATTCGGCTGTGAACAGCCGCAAGCACTTGCAAACTCATGGCCCGATCGAATATCACCTACCGACAAAGTACATGTCGTTTTCGAAGTACTTGTTGCCGTATTTGTCCGAGCCGACCAAAACTCCCAGCCTCAAATCGTCGAACCTGGAGGTGAGGGCCGTGAATGTCTGCCACATGTGTCCGGTCCGATCACAGCTCCGTAAAACACACGCATCGCTCCGGTCTCGGTACATAATTGGGAACACTAGCACGTGAGCACGACGCCATAGGTTCAGGCTGTAGATGCTCTTGAAGCGAACTTGAAGCGATGCACTTGCAATCACACAGGAAGGTTATGCCTCAAGAACTAGACAAATTGGTAACAGGTGTGTGTGTGTGTGTGTGCGAGGGCCGGTCATCACCGCCACACCGCACAGGTGACGAGCTGGGCACGGGTCCGCACGACGCTGCGCTCTGCAGTACACCATCGCAGCACGGCGGCCTGGTGCGCAGTCTAACCTGGACCACTAATAAGCATAAATACAGCTGCTCTGGTTTGTTGTTGGTTTTCATGTTTGCTTGGTGTCAGCTAACATCCACGGCCTTACCAAAAACTAAAAAATGCAAAGCCAGCTATATCATTAAGTTTCAAAACAATCATCTATATCACATCACAGAAGGCACACTGCCTGACACTTGATGTTTTACATTAATTCAGGTCTTGTGCAAGTATGCATACTTTGCAGAATATATCCATTTGCAGCCCCTCTGGACCATGGCCAGAAAACAACATGACAAGATGTTTATGTAATACAGCAAATTTCCATAATTTTGGGACTCCATACATTTACCTGAAATGGTTTTCAAACCTCACAAAAACAAAGTTGAAGAGGAAGAAACACACCTATGTGGCAAATCCCTGTTGTTTTTTGGCAGGAAGGGGGAGGCATTTAACCCAAACCCAAGGCAGATTCTGACCATTAGTGAGTTGTAAGATATTTAGTGAGTAAAGAATTAATAATTTCTAAATCATTTATGGCCACCAATTCAAGTTTGAAAAAGAGAACCTGCCATGGAAGAGGACCTAACTGTATCAAAGTTTAAAAGCATGCATGTCATTTCCAAGACACAGACAGGCTGTGTGCATTCCTGGCAGCTGCATATTAAAAGAAGGTTTACATGATTATTCATTGTTTATGGTTATTGATTGCTTACTCTGATCATAATGACCTTCACCATACCAGGAAGCAATGGTCAAAACAAAATGTTGGAGATGGCTCAATAAAGATGTATGCAGTAAATTAGGAAATGCTGCAAACCATTTCAGTGATTTAAAAAAGTGGCTGTAGCTAAAAAGTCAAACATCTATCTCAATCAATGAATTTTATCACAGAAATCTTCCACAACATATTCAGTGAAAGGCTGTGACCTCCTTAAGGCACAAGCTCATGAGCAACCAACAACAGGTCATTATATTACAAGCACAATAATTCACAATGCTGAAAAAATCAGAAGCTTCAGGCCTTTCTTGCTTGCAAGCACATTGCCAGCTTTGTTTGTTTGGCACTTTCCAATTGGGCAAATTAAAAGAGCTTGCCACAGACATGGCATACAAGCATAACCACTTACATGCAATGTCTATACATTCTGTATCACCCCACTTCTGGAACACACAGCACACATGTTTACACTGGGCCACAAAAGTACATACCTGTATAGTTTGTATAAGCTGGATCTTATGCCACCATTTGTTTTGATAATTTGAAAAAGTCTTGCTACTTTATCTAAACCAAGGAGCTTTGCCATAGTTCCACTTGTTATTGAACATACACTTCTTGTATTACAATGTCTGAAAAGGCACAGATAAATTACTAGGACACATGATGAAACTATCTTATGAAAAGCTGGTTTCATAAAAAGCAAGCAGCTTTTCTTGGCACATATGTTATCTGGTGCAGCAGTTCAAATGAAAGTACAACAGAACAATGATGGTAAAACTAAGATGAGCCCAGAAATACCAAAATACTAAATTCAGCACCCTTTGCTTACATGATGTAATAACATACATGACACAATAACATTAGCATTTTCAAATGGCCTACATCCAGAAAACATGTGCTACATAAATAGCATGAAGCTGGAGTATGCTACCATTGCATCATAACTGAGTGAAATGCACATGTGTTAGATATGCGGAGAGCATGCCACCATATACACAAACAAGCATATTCCACTAAATGCTTTATTTCATTTTTTTCTCTCTATTTCTTGCCTGCAACTTGCAATTTTCAATATAACTACAGTATTACAAAGCTCCTTGTATGCCAATGTTTGTGATTCCAAGCAGCCAATCATTCTAGTTTACCATGCTCCAATAAAACAGATCTACTTAATTCAACTTACATATAAATCAAGGAAACCTCAACCACTAGTAAAAAATCCACCAATGAAGCAATGACATTTGTAAATACCATATCCAAGGAAATGTTGGAACATCTAGCTGGTTAGTGCTCCAGAAGTTGATTCCCAGATATTCTATGCAATGCAAAAACCAGCATGCAGCAAAAATAAATGTGGTAAGGTGGCATGGGCTGGTTTTATCTGTGTAAGACTACCTCAGCCTTGCTTAGTGTGAAATTCACAACTGCCAAAGACATCCAATTCATTACTTGCTTTCTCCAACTGACCATTTTTTACTTTCATTGCTAAGAAAACTGAACAGTTCAGCATGCCACCCTGATATCACATGGCATCATCTGACCCAGCCAACTCCTCAGTTACTGGCTGTGATAAATTCTGAGGGAAGTGGAAAATCAGTGCAGCACATGGAGGAACAGTAAAAAAGAAGCAATCCTAATTAGCAGCCCAGCACACCTTTTAAAATTTTATCAGCCAGAGGCCACAAGGCAAATTTCATTTTTAGAATGCTATGGAGGCCCAATGAAATTACCTCCCCTAGTTCAAAGAATTCCAGTGCCTCTGGTGTGACATGAAAGTCATGTCAATGGGGCATAGTCCTATAAACAGAATTGAAAGGCTGAACCATGATCTATTATAAAACCCTAACTCCATCAACAGATTGCTCCCAAAATGTGTCCCAATTTGACCACCTGATGGCAGACGGCGCCAAGGAGGTCCCTTAGTGGACCAAGCACGTATCACCATCACATTCAAAGGAAAAAGGACCACTGACATATCCAGGGGAAACAAACCTGCCAAGCCAGCAACAACAGGCCTTCGAAATCCAAAAATAGCCCTGGAAGTCGGAGGCAGACAACTCTGACGCAGCCGTGACAAATATGGGCGAAGTCATGGAATGGAAGCAGCTGTTAAATAACTTTGGTGAGGCATTTATATTAAGGAACGGCTGGCTCCGCGTCTGTCGTGAACTGAGGGCCATTTCACAAACAGGGTCTAGACCGGGCCCCACGATTTATATCAATCGAGGCAATCGAGTCAATGATGGCCCCCAGTGTCAGTCAGAGAAACAGTTTCTAACAAGTCTTCTGAGGGCCATTTGTCAGCAAGTCAGCAGTGTCAGTGTCAGCAAGGGGCCTAGAGTCGGCTAGGGAAGCACTTGCTGAACTCAGACAGGGACTAGACCCCGGATGTCTAAGGGCCTCTTGCGTTGGTGGGGATTCTCTGACAATTCAAGGAGACGTAAGAGCTTAGCATGAGTTTACAATGATTTGCGGAGAAACCAAACTGTTTGTAACTACATCTAGAGACTGACAGTCATTTTCACTATTCAGTTCCAAACTCACGTTGCGAAATCACGCCCCTGACCATTCTTTAGGTTCATGCTACTGCGATCCACGCTCTAAAAACCGCAACATGCATGGCTGGGAATAGGAGCTGCCATAAACGTGTAAATAGGCTGAAAAGAAAATGCGAACGAAATATCGTCGGAAAGAAAATCTTAACAGCCTGCTCCAAGGGCTTTTTTTGGATTTGGGACCCTGTTTGGAAAATTTGTTTCTCTGGGAGAAACAAATCGCAGCCCTCGTGACTGATTTAAATGAAGTATCCCACTTTTTGTACACCTCAGTTATTGTTACATCATATGCGTGCAATTTGATATGGAAGACCTCTTCTCTAGAAATCCTTCCGAACAGCCTATAATTTATTTTTGAAGCAGCCGACCCTGCTGGTGGAGATCTCATTTGACGCCCTGCTCACCGCTATGAAATTAAACTGATGCGTTCATTCACCTTGCTTTTTCCAACGCGCGTGCTTTGTAATGATTGCGTCACGCTAAGGTGTAAAACGTTTGGATAATAAATGCTGCGAAAGTGTAAAACACTTTTTTAGACAGACCGATATGCGAACATGAAGCTTTTATCCCCCGAATTCCACAAAACGTTATGCTATGGCTTTTATTTCTTCCCTATGGCGTTTAACCACAGTGGCCCTTTTCGAGGCGCACTTTGGCTTCGGGAATGGGAGGAACACATGATCCATGTGACACCGAAGAGACACACGTTTACGGAGCACGATGAACAACGCTAAGGTAACATACCCATAATAGTCTGACCCGCAGCAATGGAGCAGAGTACAACAAAAACCAACTTTGCACATTTGAATGAGGTTTGGAGATATCCATCTGAAAAAAAACATTCAGTGCAGTTCACATCCATGCCCTCTAGAAGGCTCAAAACTCTCTTGTTTCTGAGCCTGACGCCTACGAACCTGTGCAGACTATTTTGTCCGGACTATTTTGAGGTCACCCAGACAATTATTACGACGTACCAACGTCATGCCAATACCGCCAGCTAGTGGGTGATGTAGTGCTAAAGGCCAAGAACAAATATGATCATCGCATTATTCGTGCCTGGCGTACACGCCAAGCACGAATACAAGAAATAAACGTCACGAATGCACGAACACGCTGACGTATGCCAGGTGCTGGCACCATTCATGGCATCAACGATCATCAGTTGACCTTCGACCACTCTGATGCCTTGAGTGCAAGCTGCGAGCACAAATAGCACGTGTTGTGCTATATGATGCGGGGCTGAGTTCCAGCATGGCGGGTGACTTCTCACCCGTAATGAGCGCCCTTGACTTTGCTGCCGAGGAGCATTCCGTAGAGCGCACCATCAGCCGAAAGACGGACTATCCGTAACCGCCTCATTCTCCGAATTTCACCCCCTCTATGAATTTATCCATGGAGTGTATGAAATTCCGAGTCTACGGGAAGAATCCTCAGGACCTCAGTGATCTGAAGAATGCCTTTGGGCAAGTAACGCACAGAATCACACATGATGCGTATCGGTTGTAAAACAATGCGCAAAAGTTGTCAGTTAAGTGGCAAGGCGCACAGATCTCTGTCTCCTACCAAAAACGGATCACGTGGAGCACGTGCTAAAAGCATTCCCTGAGTGATGGCAAGGCGCCAACAATGCATGGCATGAATCTGCAAGGCTCGGTGAATCTTTTGCATGAATACATTTCGTGTCACAGGCATGAAATAAAATGACTGACATGAATGTATCCCACTCTGAATTACCATTTTTGTGCTGTAGGCATGTGACGCCAGATCATGTTTTTCACCGCGTATGTAAAAATTTACAGCGCTTGCTTCCGGCACTCATGAAATTTTGTATCGCAGCAGCAACCGAGCTTCAGGATATACCTGCAGATATCATGTCTTCGGCATGAGCCCCTCCCGGAGCCCGGCCGGCGCCCAGCGCACGAGCGACGCCACTGATGCCGTGCGTCTACGCTACGCTGCAGTACTCCGCTCATGTCACGTGCGGTCAAGACCAGCCAGCCGATCCAGTCATTGCACCGGAAACAAATTAATCATTGTCCTGCGTCAGCTGTAGTTGAAAAGAACAATGTTTCGGCTCGCTACCTAAACTGTTCAGCTAAGAGCTGTTTGGTGAGTTCAATGCTTTCAACGTTAGCTCAGAAAAGGTTTAGAGATTCAGCTCCCCACCATTCCTTCTCTTAGGACTGCGGCTTAGTGTTATGCTTGCGCAGTTGTTTCAGGAGATATTTGGACCGGAATACTAAGCTCTGGCCGCGGTCCTTTCGTAGCAGAGCCCATACGGCCCCAGTGCTTCTAGTGGCACTCGATATGCCGCTTATTGTTGACTGTGATAAAAAGCTGCTGCTCGAAATCTGGTATCGAAGGAGGTCTGTTCGGTTTTTGTTTTTGGTGCGACGAAATCCTCGATGCTTATCAGCTGGCTGTTGGTTTTGATGAAGTATCGTATGCATACCAAAGCACCATCGTGCATGCAAGTGTACGCTTACCTGCGGAGTTTCCTGAGTCCCACTTAGTGCAATTTCATAAAGCCTAATTATGTATGCGGTTCATCCGAAGATTGATTAGACAAAATGTTCGTAAAAATGTTTTGAGGATTCTATTTCAGTTTTATTCTTGGAGCCTTCGAATCAACACACGTTCTTTACAGTTCAACAAGAGCTGTCTTATGTCTTATTTCGGTGACGTGCACTTTGCCTAATTCCCGACAAGGCAAATGGGTCCTATGCACGCTATCGGCGTTGCCCTCGTGCCTGGATCTGCCAAGCTACAGCTCCCATTCACTGAGCAAAATTGGCATCACTGACATGACTATATGCGCCATGGGCTATGCCACATCGCTTCCGTACTGTCACTGCTCGCACAGTACCAGCCAAAGGGAAAAGGCGCCATCTGGCAACAATAACTGTGACTGGAGCGGATAGTCGTACACGTACTACCTTGCATAACCACCGAAAAAGGCGCCCCTCATATGAATGCGGCCGACCAGGAAATCCCAGACGGTCCGGGGTTCTGGGCCGACAGTACCTCAAACCACATCGGGCTTCGCGCGGTCGGGCGCTGTGAGGTCGTCGGAAGACCAGAACCTTTGGCTGGGTCTCACGATTTTGGGGACTTCGCCGACTGGCAACAGACAGGCCCCTGAGATGGTCAGGTCCAACCTGCGGACAGCACTATCCTACGTGAATATTTTTGTCCTCGGGGTTATTAAGGTAGCGGCCCTTTTCAACAGCTTACCTAGACACCGTCTGAAAGCAGGTGCTTACAAATGGCCGTTGATTGTCATACGGCCTGGTGCGTTGAATGCAGCCATGAAAAATATCCACGCCGCAGTGGAATACGTACAAGATATCCACATCCCGTAATGTTACATCCAGTGCACCATTACTTAAGATAGCTGACCGATCCTTTCCTGGTAAAAAAACAGGCATAAAGCAATGCACAGGTACCCAACCTCAATATTCAATTAGCATGCATCTAGCCGGCTTGCTATGATCATGCCGCTGCTCTCCGCCTGTTAACAATCTCATTCCTATGCTCCACGGGTGGCCGGCTCCATGGGCCGGATCACCCGGGGCGGTTCAGACCGGTCCGATCTGGCGATTACAGGCGCGGTCCCGATCTGAAGAGAACAGGTCACGTGGGGGTGGGGCGGCCGGCGTCGACCAATCAGCGTCACGAACGGCCGGGCGGTGCTGCGCATTTGGAACCGCATCCAGTCGTCCTTGCGCGGACAGCTCCGTCCCCCGGGTTGGGTGGTGTGGACTGACCGGCCCCCCACCCAGAAAAAAATACTTAAATTGTCCTCACACCTCCCAAATTCATAGAGCGACAAGGATGGTTCAGACGGAGGGTTATGCCGCACGGTAAAACGCATTTCAGCGGTTCACTTTAACTGCTAACGCCAGCTTGTAAATCGGCCCGATCATGAGTCAGTTTGGCGACGGAATGCAATTTGCTTTCCACAGTTTCCTTACACGAAGCACATTGCCTGCCACATCTGTGTTTCAGACAAAATAGACAGGATCCCACCTATTTTTCTACCATCCCATCACCCATCAACCAGCGACCGGGAGTGCCGACCCCCGTCCACCGCGACACACAGAACCTTACTTTATACAAACGTTAGTAACTAAGAAGCTGAAGGCCGCGGCACTCCCAGCTAAGAAATGTGAAACCCACAAAAAATCAAGCGAAGCCAAATTGATTAAGGATTCCCCCATCATTGCTGTCATGAAAACACTTGTTAACAAGATATAATTAAAAGCAGCCAGCTGATAGGGTGAAAACTGGCGGGTCGCTAATACCATTACCCAATCAAACATGGGTAATTGTATTAGTCATTATTCCCATCAATAATTCCCATCGTTTAATTTGCTTCATTAGATGCAGAAAGCCTGCGTGTTTGTTGATGAAACAATCCAGGTTATAGTGGACTGCGTCTACAATCACCCAAAGCTTGCCGCCACTGAGACCGTCACGATCCATCCTTGAAAAGAATGTTCTCATCCTGCACCACAAAAACACCCTTCTGTCGCCCGAACGGAGAACTTTACCGTCAAGTAGATGGTGCTGCAATGGGGTCACCGCTCGAATGCTTCTTTGCGAATATGTACATGTGCTGGCTGGAGGACGACGGGATGCGAATTGAAACATCCAGGTTAATCGTCCAGTGTCCCTGGGTAGGGAGAATCACAACATCCAAACTCGCAGAATCCAAAGCCGCAACATCTAAAGTACATAGCCTCCAGTGTTTATGACGTCCAGAGGTTGGAGAACAGCGCCAATCAAAGCTTATCAGCCGGGCGCCGTGAGTGCTTGTTGCTTTGAGCATTGCATGCAAGGACTTTGAGCGTTGCAGGCTTGGATGCTATGAGCTCTGCCAGTGGGTACAATATTGAAAGCAATTTGGATGTTATGAACGTTGGATGCTGCGATTTCGGATGATATGAGCACTGAACGCAACAATCTTGGACGTTCTGTTAGCTTTTCAAACCATGTCCTCAAAAACTCTACAGGGAGTGTTCCTCATTTCAAAGAATTGAGGTAAGCATCAGGTATGATGAAAAAGCGCACTTGTAACTATTGGTATGCTTTCAAGGTTTAAAAAACTGCCTAAATAGCCGAATTTCACAAATTTGTAAAGTGCTCCTCATTACGTCATCATTTGATGTCATGGAATCGTTTTTGACCACAGCAATGTCTGGCAACATCTGGCAGCCAGACGTAAGGAATGCCTCCAAATGCACGAAAGCTGACACCAGCCACCCCTCTCGTGGCGGCTGCTGTGTCGGGTATCGGATTAGTGGGTGGCTTGTCTGTGTTTTTTGTGTGTCTTGGTCCTGGGCAAAGGAGAAGTTTTGGTGAACTGTTTGACATGCGCAACGTAATAATCGCCAGTTTTATTGCAGTTTGTTAATGTCAAAGCACGATATGCTGTGAAAACCGTCATATGCTGCCATGCATCTCGTACCGAACTGTGCTTAACCTGCGCCCGGTCGGGGATTTCAGACAACCGCACCCGGCCGGCCCGGATCCGCCCATGTTGGAAATGAGCTATCCCACAGCCAATGTATAGGCATCGATTATTATTGTCAAGATAGGGCGTGGAAAGACCGGGTTGTTCAGACTAAAGCAAGTTCAAATAAATCTGAAGCATCTCATGATAGAATGTTGGTATCTTACTGCTTTTTTGATTGATCTTTATTTTCGATTAAGGACATGAAGCAGTAGATGATAAGATGGCTGGATTGGCGCGTAAGCGCAATGCTTAGATCTGAGCGCCTCTCCTAGCAATAGCAAAATATAGCCATCGCCGCCATTACACCCACAGCCCTTCGCCCACTCGTCCGATCTGCAAACTGAGTCGGGCCAGGCGTCCGCCGCCGCTCCGGTTTACACATATAGCCGTCTCGGGCCGGCGGCGGACGCCGGGCCCGGCAACGCCATCCAATGACCCTTCTGCCGCCCACGTCCGCTGGAAGTTTTCAGGCGAATAGTTTGGTCCGAAAAAGAAATGCTTGAAAATTTGTTCTATCTGCTGTCCGGTGCGGTTTTGTAAACCGTTACCTCTGAGGTAGATGCTGAGTTGCTCGCTGTGAGTGAGCTCAGAAAAGTTTGGAATGATGCGATTTGTTTTATGTAGCATTGAAATTCTGATTTCATGATAGCGGGGGCAGCTCAGTACAAGATGTTTAGAGTCTTCGCATGGATAGCCACACAAGCGACAGGGAATTGGTGTTGGATTTTGAATTTCGAACATGTAAGCATTAGGGTGTGACATTCCCAAGCCTAATTTTTAGGATGTTACCGTGCCTGGATCCAAGGCTGTCATACGTTGGAGGCGCAGCCACACCGCTGTGCTGGTATATTTTCTATTTGAAGGAACGAGAAGACTGGAGAGATGACACCTCAGGCGGGAGTTGGTTCCGTCTTCTCGCAGTTGTTGGAATAACATCACAATATATCTATGCTATATACTATTATATCACCGATATCTTATTTTAGTTATTATATCACACCATTATTGCATCATATACTACCAACTGGGCAGAGAAGAATATGTATATATGCACACACACACACACACACACACACACACACACACACACATATATATATATATATATATATATATATATATATATATATATATATATATATATATATATATATATATGAAAGTCGAGTGAGGCACCCACAACTACACTACGCATTATTTCCAAAACATTTTTTTGTCCTTGAGTCGTTCCATCCGTGTTTGGTCGTAAATGTGTTGGATGTTTCTCTTCTGCTCGGCGGAGCACTGTTCACTCCGACATATTGATTGGAAAGGCTGAGATACCCAGCCAGTTTTACCAATCTCATGAGCAAAAAGACATGCCAATTTTTATATAATACCGCAGCACATAACTATTGGAGGAGACCGCACGCAATAAAATCTTAACTAGGTTCGCTTCGGAGCACGTGCGACCTGTAGAATGTTAAGTGTATATATGTTTGTATACATGTATATATATATATATACGTAAATGTGCATACAGATATATACATGCAAATTATATATATATATATATATATATATATATATATATATATATATATGTAGTTAAATCTCTCTCTCTCTCTCTCTCTCTCTCTCTCTCTCTCTCTCTCTCTCTCTCTCTCTCTCTCTCTCTCTAAACACTGGTTATTAAACACTTCGTTTTTGCATTAAACACTTCGTAAAACCGGCTTCGTTTCTATTGCCTTCCGATATGTGTTTTCGATGCTGCGGATTAAGCGCTTGCTTTCTGAACTGTGCTTATGATGTTTTAGGACTAAAGCGAAACTCATTGCGAGATAAGTCCAATTCCTGACATTCCTGTCACGTCTCTTATATTCAGTTCACATATTGCCCATCCTTTCAAATTCTGAAGACACTGAACCGGAATCACACCTGTCACACAGTGTAATATTGGGCAATACCATGCAGTTTTGAACAGTTTTGAGGTAAAATGCGGAACGCCGGCATAACTATTTTCATTTTCCATTTGTGACGAATGCAGGATGCGTGCTTGTTGTCTACAGGGAGCTATTTTATAACAAAAGTCGTAGCAAATAAAGCTAACAGCTAAATCATCTCCCGTTAGTCTTCACGTTGGTTTCCAGGTACACCATGTTCGCGTAATCGGCCTTATCCGTGGGCTCAACGTAATCCTTCGCAAAAGGATTACGGCCTGGCTTGGGCCCTCCGCGCGTGGATTTGTCTGTTGATAGATGGGTTCATGTCGCGCATGTCTGCAGCCTCGAGCACATGCAGTCGTCTTAACTTGTGGTATCTGTCTACAATAATGGTGTTACCTACCATTTGTTGCCTGTTCAGTCGCTGAACATGGTGGGATTCCGACTGTGTTTTGGGCCGCCATTCTTTTTGGGCATCGTGATGCATCCATTGAGTGAGATGATCCTCAATCCAATGTAATTACATCTTGGACGCGGCTCGCGGTCTTTGAAACGGCACTTGCAGTTGTAAATTACACTGAGTTGTTTCAATGGAAATGCGTCGGGAGTTGTCTCCCTTCCAATAAGTACGGAACGCATCGTGGCACTCTATTAAGAGATAATTAGCCTTAGCTGGTCTCCTGGGGACGCTGGATTACATTGTCTCCTGGTGATTGATCGGGTGATCTTTTCATTGGCCTTGTAGGATTGAGACATTCTTGGGGTAAAGTTTGTAGACTGTCACGTCTGGAGTAGTGATAGTACGGCCTCGGATCTGTTTGGTGATTGCGTCACGTATTTGCTTTGTCCACGGACTGAACAGGGGCTGGTTAACATTTACTTTACTGTTTGGAACTCTAAGCGCGCAAGTCTCTATCATGAGCAATGTTTTATAGTCCTAATTACGTACGCCTTTTTGAAGCTCTCCTTGCATCTGTCAGGACAGCGTCTCGAGATGATTGAGTCCCTGCCTGAGTTTGTTGACTTGTAAAATACAGTGGGCGTAAACGGTCCGCAGCTGCCGTCCAACAGCAGCAAGCTCAGCAGGAAAGCTGAGCTTGTCATTTACGTTTAGTTGGGCAGTATGTTCTAGTGCTGAGGCTTCGTCTACCTGTTTTTCCTAGCTGCGTCAGGGGTGCTGGTGTTCATTTGCATTTTCGAGGATGATATCGACACAGTGGCAATATAGACTTTTCACACCGCCACTATCTTTAAAAAAGCACGAAGAGTGCTTGCGGTGAGGAGCTTATCGAAATGAAACGGCGTTTACTTAAAATAACTGACCTGTTCATAAGATTCTCAAGCTGGTGGGTGCAACGCTTCTTGTCTGTAGCTTTCTAACGTACGTAGGGCTTCATGTTATGCCAAGTAAATCTTGTGACAAGTGGAGTCACACATATCTTCGTGCTGTAAGTTGGCTTGCATTTTGTGGGAGAAAATAGCGGCAGTTTGACATTGCTGAGATCCCAAAACTAACTGTGCCGATTTTGCTGCTGAGCACTAAAATCATTTACGGAGTGTGGACATTATTACGACATATACGAGCTCAAAACAAAATATATTGACGCAATCAAGAGAAAGGAAACTGGGGAACCTCATTTTTTTAGTGGCGTGAGTGAGTGGATCAAACAAAAGCTCAGCGCAATGTGGCTTTTTTATGTCCATGGCGGAGGGAAGAATGTATAACCAGGTGGGGCGGAGGCGAGGATGATTTACTTCTGGTAGAGGGTTTGCGATATATCTTGTTTAATTTTTGCCTTAATGCGTCTAGAAGTGCTAGATGCTGTCAGAAATGAGAACGTCAAGTGTTGTTCACACGTAGGTGGTGGATTCAGGTATTGTTAAACGGAAAAAGTGCAGGTTAGTAGGTCTTATATCAATGCTTACTAGTCTAAGAGCAATGAAACTTTTAAAGGAAGTGTTCCACATTTGTATGGGGTTTTGAACTGAAACAGGCATCTTGAAGATCATTCGGTGCCGTTTACAACCCGGCCCTTCTTAAGACATAAAGCCCTCTTGTTTCTGGGCTTCAGGCCCGCGAAAATCTGCAGAATTTTTCGGGCAGACTATTTCAAAGTCACCTAAGCATCCATGACGGCATGATAGCGTCATTCAAATTCTGCCTGATGCGACGATCAAGGCCAAGACAGATATAATTGTCGAGGCGTCATACCTGGCGTTCGTAGGCACGATTTCCAGATACAACATCGATCAATTCGTTCTCAACCAGTGTTATACAAGGTACGATGACGTGATCAGACCACAATACATTGAGAAGCATATTTGCTAAACCGAGAACATTGTTGTCTAGAGCAGTCTTTTCCACTTAATCAGTATACCGACACTTATAAGTTGGCTAACTTCATCATATATGATGCTTCCTTTAATATCTTAGAACGTAGAACGTTTCCTTTAATGAAATGACCACTTAGCATGATTTTGATAATGCATCAGTTAACCGCTTTTGCCGGTGGCGAAAGAAGGAATGCTAAGTAGGGAGCTCAGTTTAATTAGACTGGGGTGCTCATGCAAACAAAAAATTGTGCGCTGGTGTACCTAAATATTTCATCATACTAAAAGCAAGATGTCTCCTTTCAATATCACCTGGTGCCACCCATTTACGACGCATTCGGTGCGTTCGCATTCACGTTAAAATGATAGGCTGCTAGTGCAGGCTTACGCTAGCACAGCCGTAAAACAGCATGGCATTTGAATACCTACTTCTCATCCACATTGGCTAATACCGCCCTTTTTAAGCCTGCGTTGGCCCCTGGCATATTGCCTTTGTCGATGCATCTGATGTCAGCAGTCAGAAACACAAAGTGCTTGACGGCCCCTCACGGAACAAATTCCCGTTGCTGCTACCCCAGGGTTACTGCCCGGCGTTGACTCTGCTTAAACAGCATGCTTTTTTGTTTATCTTTATGTGTGCTATTTGCATTTTTTATTATAAGAGTCTTCTTATGATGTCGGCTGACAAGACTGCATTGTCTCCACAGGCAATCTATTATGGCTCATCGCAACAGCCAGGCACCCAAGCTTCTCTCTCTCATTTTTCTCCCTCATTATGACTCCTGGATCCGTCCCTGACAGTTCACATGCATCACTGCCTGATAGCTATGAATCTCAGGAAGTGATAAGAATGTTGCACCATGGAATGGCAGACATTGTTGGAAATGCCGCTAATTCCGAGAGAAAGATACTGAAAGCAATGAATAACCCTGAACTAATTTTTGCCCAGGAGACTGCAACGCATTGAAAGCGATAGAGACTGCATCGCCAGCTAAGGCAGCAGCACCATTCATTCGAACAGCGGTAGCATCAGCGCGTTCGGCGGCTGACAGTCTGACAGTCCGACAGTCCGACACCTGATAACTGAGAGCTGACAGAAAATTGGCCTCCGCATTCAAATGACTAGGAGCTATTAGAGTCCGGTGTAACTACGGACCAGGCAAGACCATGCTGGTGCACCGGTATTATGTAAGGCCGGCAGTAAACCGCCAATTGTCTGAATCTAAGCGGTTGGGAAATCCAAAGATCAATCTTCATGGGTGATGTTGCCAACTGACCACTTTTCGTATTGCGGTAGCGCAGACAGTGCTCATAATTGCTCTTCGCGCTCTTGCTTCAGTCGCTTGAGCATAGAAGCCACTCCCTGAAAACAGGGTAGCTTGTCTCAACTCTGCGATGGGTTTTGATCGATGGAATGGATCACCTGATGGGTACACACTGGTAAATGAAAACAGCCATGCACCAGGCAAACAGCGCACTGTGATGACAGCAGTTACTCTGTGCCCGGCGGACCACTCTGTATATCGGCATCCACACCACACACAGGCAAGTACGGACCAGCGGCCACTGCTGGCCCGTAACGAGGCCAGCAGCCTGGACTCAGACCTCCTCAGAGATGGACAGCACAGCCCTAACGCTGTCTGGCCGCTCGGCGGGTGTTTGATTCGACTGCCAGATAACTTTCGAGTAGGTCGTCCTGCAGCTGTCTGATGGTATGCAGCTGTCTGATGAATGTTCACTATCTGTCTAGTTAGGCTACCTGCCAGCTAAAGGAGTTCGTGGGTATAGCTTCCTTGACCCAGTCCACCCGCTATCCATTAGACTGTGTCCATGCCCACCCGCCACCCATTCGTAATTACCTACCGTATTTTTACGGTTACCATATCATTTCAGCACCTTCCTTTTAAATTTTGCGAGTCTCAGGACACCCAGGCTTATTCGATTATGTTGGCAGTTGTAAAAAGTGCACAGAGCTAATTATGGCAAACAGAAGAGCAAGAAGCAACATTTTGCACTATATTGTACTGCCAATATAACTATAATGTCATTTAACTAGTACGTTCCGGTGTACTGAAGGTCGATAACTCAGCATGAGACCTCTAAATTTGCAGCCACATCCGCAGTTTTCCGAAAATCTGCACCAAACGTAGCCCTGTACCCATTACACATGTGTACCCATGGGCTTATCTATGCCGTGAAGGTCTCTACTGCCAGCTGTCTGGGGTTTATCTACGCCAAAGAGGCCTCTACCGCCAGCTGTGTGAGGGGGCCGCTGGACACTTTTCTAACGAGGCCGCTCAGTTATTGCCTGACCATGCTATTCAGCAACAATTTGGCGGCTACCGCAGGCAAGGTCATTTCGATTCGGCCCAAACCCGGTCGACACGGCATGGCTGGGCGAGTCATGGTGGTTTCGGCTCCCCCAAACGATGCAGCGACTCCACCACTGCCCTCATGCCTGGGTCATGTTTTACTCCTGGTCAAACGGCAGGTCGGGTCAGCTGCTTACTTGAGGCCGGGGCTAGTTCTAAAGCGAACGTTTTTGTGAATTTCCTACATTCCAGCGGTATGATTATGCCGCAGTCTAACTCGACTATATGAAGGCGGACTGAGCTGTTGCCGTCAGGGCTACATGAAGTGGTGAGCATCTGTCCACCACTTCATGCGGAGTCGACAGTTTCCACTGTGCCGGCGCTATCGCTGCTCTTTGCCAGCACACGGACATGCAGGCTGGAGCCGGCTCCACACCGCCCCTGCACGTCAGGGCGCTATCGCTGCTCTCTGCCAGCACACGGACATGCAGGCTGGAGCCGGCTCCACACCGCCCCTGCACGTCAGGGCGCTATCGCTGCTCTCTGCCAGCACACGGACATGCAGGCTGGAGCCGGCTCCACACCGCCCCTTCACGTCAGGCGTCACGCAGCCGCTCGCGGCGGCCGGTGGAGGCGGCGGCGCGCGCCCGGTGTCGCTAGCCGGCCGGCGCCGCGATCTCGGGCCGAGATGGGGCCGGCACCGGCCCGACCCGGCCGGAATACCGACTGGCGGGCGCCTGAGGGCCGTTGCTGGGTGCAGGTGACGGCCCGGCGGCGGCCATCGGGCCGGTCCTGCGCCCGGCCGCCAGAGACGCCGCCTCCGCCGAGCCCCGCGCAGTCTCCCACCACACCGCTGCGCAGCGAACCCGCAAACATGAGCACCCCGTCAAAACGTCAGCTTGAGGGGATGACATGCTCATCAAGAAGAGCAGGATGACCGACAAGGAGTTTGACGAGATGAAGCGGACACATCCGAACCAGGTGAGTACTGCAGTTAATAGCTGCTTGTTCTTGGTCCTGCAGCTGTTTGTGGCGTGGTTGTATAAACCGTTTCCAGGCACATTTTCATGGTCATGTAGACATAATTACCAAGGGAGTTACGTTGCCCGCCACAATGTCTGCATGTGAAATGAAGCGATCTTTAAGAATCATACAGCGCAAAACTGTACTGACGCAAACCTGTCAAGTCATACAATGCAAACCTGTGTAAGCATTGTGTCTGTACATGGGCCCTGTGCGGCTGTTGGTAGCTGTTTTAAGACCCACCCTCATTGCCATCACTTTTCCAATCACTGAAATTTCCGTGCGGCAAAACCCGGACTTAAATAGCCCTCAGAGGCGGTAAAGCCGTGAAAATACAAAAGCGTAATAGCGGTGGTTAACGGGCGGGGCCTAATGCCAGTCGGCTGATGGTCATGTCAGGGTCCTTGCGTCAGTACTGAGCCGTTACTCAGCACCGCAGCACTAACTGGAAATCCTGTTAATTGCGCAACGGCGCCGAACAGACGAATGACAACCCAGAACAGCATCGTGCAGCAGACCTGGGTCGACTCATGACAGTCTAGAACACCATAGTGCAGCAGTCGACACTGGGAATGCGTGTGCAGGACACATCTGACCAGACGTGGACGTTCTCGTATCCATCGCTCTATCCGACACGACTATCGCTCAGGCATCATACGAAGGCGGAACTACTTCCGTTCAAGGTCTAAGCCTGCCCGTGGGTGTGAAATGTGAAAGCGGGCACCCGTGGATACCTTCTGCGCTACATTAGCAATCCTGGCGTGCACTGGTGGTCCGCACGCACCTATCCGCCCGGCGCGGCCGCTGTCAAAACAACCGGCGCACGCCGGCGGCGGCCGGGGCGGGGGCGGCATGCGGTCTTACGTGCGACCTTACGTCAGCCGTGCCCAAGGGTACACCGGCGGGCCCGGCCGGCGCGCCGTTTAAAAGCCCGCCAGATCGTATCTATCGACCAGACTTTCCAAGCGCCAGCGGACGGGTACGGCCGACACGGACGCGCCCCCACTGCTATTGGCTGTCGGTGGGAGAGGGAGGGCGGCGGTGACCCGGGGCTGGTGGGAAGGACCCGCGCGCCGCTCGCCTGAGCCGGCCTGTCCCGGCGCCGATCGGCCAGTGTTGACGCCGGCCTCTTCAGGCGAGGTGGTCAAGACCAGCCATGAACGGCAGCAGCTCCGAAAATGGACGCCTGGAGACGCCGGCCAAAAGGCCGCGCCGCGCCACCACTTACGCACATGAGAAGGAGGTTAGTCCGGTGTATGCACAAAACAGGCGACGTCTCGCCGCTGCGATGCAGCTTTGACAACCTTAGTGATACATCACTAATAGAGTCTCCAAACTTGTATGTTTTTGGCGAGCATATAAAATGTAAGGCGATGTTACTGTTGTTTTATTCATGGCCTTCTTGCATTTATTTCTTATAGGTTATTTGCCTGGCATCTCCAACTGTGTGAGTGCTTGAGACCTTAAAAGTATTTCTCAATGATGAAAACACTTGTACTTTCATGCAATTGGTTCCCGGCAGATTGTCTGGAGACGCTCAAGAGAGCTGCCAACACTTCCAAGCAGCACTATTTCTACTTAACCAAACATCGGTTACATGTGTTGGAACAGTTGTATCTCACCAGACCTCATTTTGCACGCCGATGCTTTTCTTCCACATAGGATTTCAACGTTTTTAACCGCAAATAAGTACCTGTGTCTGTGTTCAGTCGGGACTGAGCTGAAACAATCCTACCCTGGGAATTACACTGGACATCTTGTGAGACCCAGCGCAACCATGTCAATAATGCGCATATGTTCAACATAAAACTGTACAATTTTACATCATTAAGCTGTTGTACATTCGTACATTACTGAGCTGC
This sequence comes from Pollicipes pollicipes, assembly GCF_011947565.3. Lineage (NCBI taxonomy): Eukaryota > Metazoa > Arthropoda > Thecostraca > Pollicipedomorpha > Pollicipedidae > Pollicipes > Pollicipes pollicipes. The sequence goes on along the minus strand of NW_023596736.1, from coordinate 7,616 downwards.
TGTACATTTGCACATTTTGGAGCTGCTCTACATTCGTACATTTTGGATGTATTGTACATTTGTGCATCATCAAACGATTGTACATTTACACCAAAACAAGCCCACTTCGCCCGGAAAAGACTTTGAACCAATATTTTCCCCATAGGCTTCCCACACTCTAAAACTGGTGATACGCAAACATTACCAGACAGCTGTGCATGGGGGCTGACGTGGACTTAGCTATTTCATGTCGCGATCTGTCAACGTAATGTTATTGCCCACCTCTCATCAGAACGCATGCGCCATTTTGGATCGGGGTCCGTGCGCCAAACGCTCTGTGCTATGTTGGGAGACGACTCGAGTTTAGTACATGACGGCCACATTTTTAGATATCTTGAAGACATACAATTTCATGTCATATGTCGGACATAGCCTAACCTCCTCGCTTTTTTCACGCATCTGTTAAATAAAAAGTAGGTTATGGGCGCCATATGACCAACGTAGTCGGTGCGCCCCAAAGCCCAAATCGTCATCATCATCATCACAACGTAATGTTATCATGCCATCGGTTGAGCTTTTTTCGTCTCACCATAGAACTACTTCGCGCTGGACCACATGAGACCCTACGCTCCGCACGCAAATCTGACGGATACCATTCCATACCATTCCATTCCACACCATTCTGCAGTGCCGGGGCAGTGCCAGTTTTATATAGCATTTAGGAAGGCGGCGGCTTAACGCCACTGCAACGGTGCTATGTAAATCTATCGATTCACACATCCACGTATCCATGAACTGTTTATCTCTCTGGGATGAGAAAAAGAAGCGTTTAGTTATCCTGCTTCCAATCTTACAAAAAGGTTAACGATTAGGCGGACATGCTCAAAATCCCAATGCAATAGTTTCATATACACTATATATATATATATATATATATATATATATATATATATATATATATATAGATACATAGATAGATAGATAGATAGATAGACAGATGGATATATATATATATATATATATATATACATAAATAATCAAACTGCGCTTATATATCAAAACGAAACCAAACAGCGTGAAAGAAATGTTGATAAATGACACACAGTGTGTCGTGCACTGTGTCTTCTGCTCCTGACTGCCGAGTCAGATCAGTACATCAGGCATATTTGTTTTACTTGTAGAAGCAACGAAAATACACAACGCGAAAATGGGATAAACAAGTTTGCGCATCTTTGAACGCAATCATGTGTGACGCGAGTGATGCCGTTCCATTCTTGTCGAGCGTTACACCTCGCAACCCAGGTTGGCACGGAATCAGGTGACGCCGACAGCGTTGATAATAATAATTCAAGGTCAGCGGATGCTTCGTCCTCCATTCCGGAAGTGCTCAGGAGCAGCTGTGACCGAAATGTAAACAAAATGTCAGGTGATGGGGAAGCTGATATAGCTTCTGCAATTTCTAACTCATTTCTTACAAAGATTGTATCATACTTCATTCGATATTCATAAATTTTCAAAACTAGAATTTTCTGAAGTTGATGCCATATTATGTAAGCTACCTGTTCCATAATGTTTATCCCAGAAACGTCAGCTGACCGAAAACGAATGCGAACAAAGCGTGAAATGACAAAGTGAAGTGATATACGTTCAACAATGCAACATTACATGTTTTTATATGCCGTTTTATACTTGAAATCATGTTTTCTACGCATTCACACGGTGTTATACTTAATTCTGTATGAACGCATCACGCTTTATTAGGCATGTGCATTATAATGTCAGTTAGAACTTTCTTAAGCCATTCTGACTCCTGTATGCTTGTTAAAGGGAATATCCCATCTTGTTTGTACTTTTCACTTATTGTTATATCAGATGAGCACGACTTGATCAGTTTTCTTGAATTCCTTCTGAACGGCTCAGAATGCCGATTTTCCTGCGGGAGCAATCTCACTGGCCTCCCTACTCACCACTAAGAAAGTAATGCATTTCATTTTCATGACTTTTTCCAACAGGTGTGCTCTGCGATGTTTGCAACGTACTAGTGTGTCAAAACGCCTGGGTAATAATTGCTACGAAAGGCGCTCTGTTGACAACATGATATGCGAACTTGAAGCTATTATCCGCGAATTCAGGGAAACGTCATACTACAGTTTTGCTTTCTCCCTATAGCACAGTGATTCATTACATGACGCACTTTGGCTTTGGGAACGGTAGTATCGCATGTCCTATGTGACACACTGGCTCAAACTTCAACCAGTACGCTTCTCGGTAACAAGCGTTTGCCACCCGCTGGCCAATCACAAGCGTTTTGTTTTTCATTCGTACCAGTAAAGGTGCGCACGGCGGCTGCCATGGCGCTGCAAGCCGCGACTGCATGGAAACGACATAGCGCCGTCACAAAGCGCTGACAGCGTAATTTCGATTAAAAATAACTGAAATTTACATCCTCATCATGGCTTGACGGTGCTGCAGTGGCACCACCCAGTCCTATTAATAGACGGAGCTGGTTCTTAGGTTTCACTTAAGTATTTTCTGAACTATGCCCCGAAGGTGGGACACTCCCTTTAATCCAAAAGTGGTCATTTGAAAAACACCAGCTGTCCAACGCCATCCCATATGGTCTGCATTGCAGCTCCGGCCCAGCGTTATCTCGTGTTTCTACGACCTTGCTCGGGACCCGTCAGTCCAGACACGCCGCGTTCTCGGCGGCCACTGCTCGCGGTGGAACTGCGCAGACCCGGCGCGCGCCAGCCCCTCGTCCGCGGCCCCATCTCGCCGCGCCACTCGCTGCGTCACACGGCGGCGTACATCGGCGCACAGCCGGCCGCCGGCTGAACCACGTCCAACGCTGGACAAGTTAACAGACAGTGGAAGGACACTGAACATGTGACAGAATGCAGCATGATCTCCGATGAGCGCAGCCCCCTTTCCCACTGTTCGAAATTATTGTGATCATTTCGCTAATCTCCGCCTGTCCACGCGTTTTGAAACATACGCCTCGGCGCTCTGATCAAAGCCGCGGTTCCACTATGCATGGTATTTACCAGATTAACTTTACTATCACCGGTGTCTGAGAGGCTGAAAATAACCGGTTGTGATGTTTGCTGCGTCACGAAACGGCGTACATCGGCGGACAGTCGACCAGTCCGAGCCGCTGCAGCCACCGCTGTACCACGTCAGTCCGGTCTGAGCCACCAGTCAACTGTACTACGCCAGGGAAGTGTGGAAAGATGAGCGAGGACAAATCGACATGGACTCATTGAGTCTATGAATTTTGTATTTTGAGTAAGCTGTATAAAGATGTATGAATGGGTATGCTGCATAAAACTTTTTAATCTAACAGATGTTCTGGCGTTTAAGAATTGTCTTAAAGTCATTTAGCCTTCCTTCACTTTTTTGGCACTCCTTTTTGTACAAAGCCACACCTAACCGTGTGCCCTTAGAAATAAGGCCTGCGATGAGATGCACCAAGTTGGCAATCCATTTGGCATCATGCATGAAAACAAGTCATAAAAATAGATCGCCACGAACTCTCCCTACAAGTTGGGTAGATCACCATGACACAAGTGTAAACAATACAGTCACATCTACACGGCTCATGCAAGTCTGCACATAGCTGTAACATGGTCGTTGTGCCCTTGGGCATGGACGAGGACACGGCCTTCCTGTGGTGGGCTGGGTCCCAATAAATTCATGTCTGGCCTGCTGTCCCGCCACCGCTGCCGCAGCCTTCGTTCCCTGCCTCGGGGCCCCTGCTCAGCGTGTGGGTGAAGAAATTTGAAACATTTTACGGCTCGACCAGGATCTGCTAGATCTGTTTCTTGGCCACGATAAACACGAACGCTTACACGTAGCTGGGCCACCAGTGATCAGATTTTGCAGACTGATGGCCGACAGGCTCGGCATGGCGGATCCGAGGTCTCACAATGGAGTGCCCGTTCCCTTCGTTTCTCCTCCGTGTCAGGGTCCGGTCATTGCGAACTTGTAATCATCCTCACTTTGGCTCGCTACCAAGGACAGGAGGACATGCTGGGTGTGAGAACTTGGCTCTCGACCTCACGTAGGATGCTCAGATGCGTGGGAGTGTGCAACAGTCAACGAAATATGAGAGCTCAGTTTGAATAAGGAAAGCCATGAAACCAAAAAGCAAAGAAAACAAAGCCAGATGGAATAATTGGTGAAACCATCGTTCTCGTGTGGTGTCTTGGCATCTTCGGTAAAGATAGCACCACCACAAGAAACGACAGCACGAACAATTACCGGGTGTCCCAAAAAATTGCAAATTTATGAACAACCATGAAACTAACACTCAAGTATGATGTCCACGACAGCGTTTAGTTGCCTTTCCACCCGAGTACTTAGCAGATAGTGTGTGTTGTATATATATATATATATATTATATCTCTATATTATTATAAATATTTTGTGTGTGTGTGTGTGTGTGTGTGTGGTGTGTGTGTGTGCGTGCGTGGTGTGGTGGTGCGTGCGTGTGTGTGTGTGTGCGTGTGGTGTGTGCGTGCGTGCGTGCGTGTGTGCGTGTTGCGTGGTTGTGCGTTGCGTGTGGCGTGCGTGGTGGTGTGTGTTGTGTGTGGTGGCGTTGTGTGTGTGTGTGTGTGTGTGTGTGGTGTGTGTGTGTGTGATGTGTTGTGTGTGTGTGTGTGTGTGTGTGTGGTGTGTGTGTGTGTGTGTGTGTGTGTGTGGTGTGTTGTTGTGTGTGTGTGTGTGTGTGTGTGTGTGTGTGTGTGTGTGTGTGTGTTGTGTGTGTGTGTGTGTTGTGTGTGTGTGTGTGTGTGGTGTGTGTGTGTGTGTGTGTGTGTGTGTGTTGTGTGTGTGTGTGTGTGTGTGTGTGTGTGTGTGTGTGTGTGTGTGTGTGTGTGTGTGTGTGTGTGTGTGTGTGTGTGTGTGTGTGTGTGTGTATTGTAATAGGATGCCACTAGCAAATAGTTATAATCAGTCCAATTTACGAGATGATCGAAAGTTGCCTTTTGACGCCTCGCTGTATCTTCTTTCACTGTAGAAGCATGCCAGAGAAACTTGCAAAAGTGCCTGGGAGCCACGATGCCAAACACTGCGACGGTCGCAACCGGCGTGCCCGGCGTTGCTAGTTGGAATTGAAGGACGGTGTCATGTGCCCTTGAAGGGTTCTCCATATTATTCACGTGGACACAAAAGATACCAGGTAACAACGCTATTATACCGTGGCTGGCTTTAATGGGTTCTAAATCATTCACAGTGACTTTCAATGATGCCTTCAAAACTGCTTCCATATCTGATGCTCCTATCAACCCCTACCAAAAAAGAAAATATCCACTCGTGACAGAAGTTGGGCCTTGCGGTTGACAGGCTCCGGGGCGAAGCAGGAACGTCGCTGCAGGATGGCTGGCCGCCGGCTGGTGCAGACTAGGGAGTTCTTGTCACTCTTGAGAGCGTCACTCGGCTCCCATAGCTGGACAGGCAGTCGGTCGGTCCGTTCGGCCGCGGGTGGAGCCATTACGGCCAATCACTGCATCGGCCGGCGGATAGTCTATAGGTATCACTGCATTGACCGGCGGATATTCTTAGGTATCACTGAATCGACCGGTGGATAATCTATAGGTATCACTGCATCGGCCGGTGGATAGTCTATACATATCACTGCATCGACCGGTGGATAGTCTATAGATATCGCTGTATCAACCGGTGGATAGTCCATAGATATCACTGCATCGACCGGTGGATAGTCTATAGATATCACTGCATCGATCGGTGGATAGTCTACAGATATCGCTGCATCGACCGGCGGCTAGTCTATAAATATCACTGCATCGACCGGCGGATAGTCTATAGATATCGCCGCATCGACCGGCAGTGGGTCGGCGGATAGCCGGAATCGGTCCTGATACCGGGGCTAGCCGTGATGAGCCTGTGATGATGTGCTTCAGCAGCGGGAGAGGACGTCACAGCAAACAGGCTCGGCACGAGTCCAGCCTCCAGGCAGAGCAGTGGCGGGACGGGCGCAGCAGCGTGCTGTGGTGGACAGTCGGCCGTCACTCAAGCGGCCCTCGGCATGGGCAACCGAGCCAGTCTAACCCGCGTTCAGCACCAACGCCGTATAGACTACCCGGCTCTTTCACCTTTCCCGATTTCACTTTTACGTTATCTTCTGTGTTTTTGATTTCCCTTTTTCTATCTTCCTCTCTCTCTCGCTCCCTATCTCTCTCTCTATCTCTTTCTCCCGTCTCTCTCCTCTCCTACGATTTCTCCTCCACCTCTCCCTCTTCCTCACGAACACCAATGCTCTTTATCTCCACTCTGTTCCTCGCTGTTCAATCGGTTTCGCCTACCGCTGACACGCGCGTGTCTCTTCCGCAGCCGATTCTGAAGGAGGGTGGCAACTACATCATCGAGGGCCTGGACTCAGAGAAGAAGGTGACGTCACCTTCTCCATGAGTCATTGAGAGTGGCTCGTGGCTGACGCGCTCGACGTGTTTAAGGTAAGCACTTAAATGCATTATCTGGAAATTGGGCCATGATAGGCATGCATGCAATGCATTATGAGTTGGCGCGCTAATGATCGTCCCAAGTAGCGGCTGAAACCTTAGAAGTCGTGAAACTAGTTGCGCTTTTCCCTTTTAATTGAAGAGGACGCCAGGAGCAATGTGATTTATTTTCGCACGTATGAGGCCACTTCAGCTTGTACTGTCGCGGCTTCTTACACCCGATTGCAGTCGGTGTTGCATACCCGCTGTCGCTAACGCCTTGGCTCTTAATGCAAGCTCAGGCAGATGCCAAAAATTGATTACAGATCAATCTGGAAACAGCCACTGATCCGCAGCGGTTTCCCCAACCGGGATACCTGTGGTTCGATTCCTACCACCTCCGGAAAATTTTATGAACCCAACTTCCGCAGCAGCCTGAGTAGCCTAACATGTCAAATGGGTAGCCTGAAAACCCTCTCGTCGATCAGGGGTCGTAATAAACCGTCTACCCCGGCGCAAAACATTAATGCGCGAGCACGGACGGTTGGTTTTCTGTTTCTCCGGAGCGCCATTGTCAGGCAGTGACCCCTTGTTTTGTCGGAGACCACAGGCGAACCTGTTTGCCGCGCACTCCGCCGCCCTTATCGATAGACGATCGAGACGGCCACTGTGCGCGGGTCGGTGGTGAGAACGCGAGCTCCCTGGACTCGGGGCGTTCTCATGACGCCTGACGCCATCGCCCACCGTCAGTTGTTAATGGTGTCCATTTGTGACGACGCCACCTCCCGGTAACATCATATGGACCAAAAGTTTCGCTGAATCAGCCGGCTCTTACTGATGTATCCAGCTTTTCCATGGTCGAACAGAAGCTGCTCGTAATGTGATCTCGAACAATCTTGCGATTTGAACATTCAATTGGACCAGTGACCCATGTATGACATATTCAAGCTTGAGTGGATATAGATGCTTTCATAGTTTAGCAGCACGCCCTTATCGAAACGGATAGCAGAATAAATTCAGAATCAGTGTTTGTATGTTGAATTAACTTCTGCTATTCGTTACGGTAAAGGCATGTTGCCGGAAATATCAACGCGTCTATCTCCATTCTCCTGTTTTTTTTTCTACGAGGAATCTGGCTGTTATTACTGTCTTATCTTTTTGCAGCCAAGCATACATACC